>NC_052110.1:1538284-1545651 GCF_012273895.1 Zerene cesonia
TTAAATGGTTTTTACTACAGCTACATATCCCATAAGGGTAAATCTTAAAAGAAGGGTAGTTAACGCAACATTTAGCATAAAATTTTTTTTAAATAATGATTTTGGAATAGGATAAACTAGTAACTTAACTTTCAAAACTCATTTACTCGAAATGTCACCAACAACACTTATTATTTTTTACCAGTAAGCAGACGATATGTTTTAACACGATTTTAAAATGATGTATTCTCCTATACTTTCACAACATTAACTGCATTTAAATGATGTCATACGATTAGACCTTGCCCTTTGAATATATGAGTAAATCGTATGACCTCAATCCAGCGGTGCTCACACCAGGACATGTTAGTATCGGCTCAATTCGTAACGCTCAAGCGTTTTTACAATTTATCCGTACAAATAGAAAAAAAATATATATATATATGTGAAAAGGGATAGCGAGGGGTTTAGCTGAGTTCATTTGAGGCTGATTTAGACGAATGTGCTACAGTGAAATTGATTTATCTTCACATTATCTACATAACCATTGCTTATAAAGCTACGAGTTTGTTTGTTTGATTGTGCTAATCTTAGAAACTGCTGGTTCGAATTGAAATATTATTTTTTGTTGAATAGTCCATAAATTGCCTTTATGAAATCATGCACGACGTGGATACAACTGCGGGGCACAAGTAGTTGCAAAATATAATAAATATTAAAAGCTTATAGCTTATGACTCATTCCTAAGCGTTAATGTTTATGCTATAAGCGGAAAGAGAAAAGCACTTAGCGTAATTAGATTGTGGAAAACTTGCACTGCGCCAAGCTGGATTGATCGTGGTATACAGGCTGCTGGGAATTTTTTCTCTGGTCTTTGAAACTACGCCTTATATATAGTGAATACAATCAATGTTTATATATGTGAAATCTAGGGACAACAAGGAATTCTGACGTCCCAGAACCTTTACTTTACATTGGTCAACAATAATATAGTCCACACAATTTGACAATTGGCATACAAATTTTATATATTCAAGTATAATTTTATAATCTTATTATCCAATTATCTGTTTAATCACATTTTCATTATAAGATTATAGAGAAATTTTATATGTTAATAACATACGAAAATAACGACGATTTTGACGTGAAAGAAGAAAAATTACATTTTAAATTAACATTGCTACTTAGCATTGAATTCTACTCAATATTATAATGTAATGTGTGACTTAATGGAACAAAATTTAGTAGTGTGAATGATATTTAAATTATCATGTTTTGTTTTTCTACCAATTGGTAGTATGTAATTACATACTACAGATACTACTTCGGCTATTAAAAGCTATTTAGTAGCCGAAGTAGTTCGTAGCTACTAATTGTTAAACGGCACTATAAAAAAACAAAAAAGGGACCAATCAAGCCCCGCAATCAGTGCTATTTAGCACAAAACCCAATTTACCTTTTTATCGTACGTACATTCTCGAATACGCATTCACAACACGTACTCCTAACTAGCTGCAAAAACCTGATATTCAAACAGACAATCAACAAAGCGGGAGCTAAATTAAAGTCTAGTCTATTCCAGTGATAGGTTTACACAGCTTTCTAGTAACATTATCCAATTATTTAATACGAAAACATAATATGAACATGCGAAGCCTTTGGACTGGCGTTTAATTAACAAACGTGGAAATGCGCAAACAATTCACTTGAAGTTTCAACGTTTTTAGACTGTTTGTACGAATTTTGGAAATATTGTTGTGTGAAATTGGATTTTATTTTCCGTTTTGTTGGGAAAATATTATATTCCGTTGAGTTTCTCTTTCGTATAAATTGAATAGAAGTAAAATTAAAATGAGTAAGGTCTCATAATGGAATAAAACTTCACTCGTTTTTGTAATTCGTTATTATTTTTTAACTTATTCATTTAGATACAAAACAAATAGATTTGAGTTTAACTCAGCCTGTTAATTAATAAATACTCACTTAATATTAGTCACTTTCTTTACGAATGATCGCTACATACTGGAATTTCAGTATTTAAACATAAAAGAAGTTTAAAGAGAACGTTTTTTTCTTTTTTAAAAGAGTGTAATTTTTTAACTTTTTAACATAATATATAACCTCCTTTCTTCCTCATAAAATCAATAACATGTTATGAGGAAGAAAGAAGCTTTCCGCTCATTCATCTCCAAATATTTTACATAAAGTCTCAAAACCACTTTTTGAACATCCTGTACAAGTGACCACAAGCCACTACATCAGTGTCCCTCGAGAGGTATTATCGGCAGCTCGAGCTATTTTTTGCCACAAATCTAATTTATTTGTATTAGTTAATGACTTATCCACGTCCACTGAGCGCCTGTAACTCTTTCGGCTTCGGTTTACAAATACGCAATGTTTTGATACTTGAAACAGTACTAATTATATTGAAAAACATATTGTTTTCTTGTAATAGCAAACACTTATTTTACATTCCTTATTATGATATTTCTAATAAGTAATGATAGTTTTAATGAATAAGCAATTATTATCGTAAGATTATTAAAGTTTCATAACAAAGCTTAACAGCATTATTCAGTTTTCCATGTATGTTAATATGAAGTCACTTATAACCTACCACCTACCAACACGTCACCTTTTTAATTGAACAATTTCCCAATTATTTGTTTTAGAAAATAACAAGAGCTTAACGCAATTTCCTCTAATTGCCTTTCCCTTTTCTTTACAAAAACTATGGTGACTTTTCAACGGAATATTTAAACGGCCTCTTACTAACTCAAGTGTGCTATTTTCACACCAAATATCGGTTTATTGCCTTCCTCTCAAAAACTAATTGAAGGACTCTTGATTTTCCTAACATTAATTGCACCTCTGGAACCTGACGAGGCAGATTTGATTTTATAATAAAAAAACAATGTTAGAACCAGAAGGAAAGAATACATATAAAATTATATACAAAATATAGGGTTCAATAATTATAACTGTACAATGATTTCTAAATATGCTATCTCTGAGTTTGAAATATTTTGTATTTCGTAAACCTGACTCTACGAAAAATTTAATCTTGTGTGTTTCTTAATGTGTAAATTATTAATAACCTGCTAATTAATTATCTGCACAAAAAAATGGTTTTGAAATATAAAACAGCTACGCCAAGTATCAAGGTTCTACGCTCGCCGTAGCCGTAGCCGATGGCCGGCGAAGCGTGCTACGAACCAATTATTTAAAGTTTTGTTTCGTGTCCACATATTTCGCGGTTTATCCATTTTCCTCTGTCCATTAAAACAAACCGAGAATTTCCAACGATTTAGAGTTTTAAAAGCGATTGCTATTGATTCGTTTGGATTGGATGAGTCGTAAAGTTTATGGCCGATTTACTCCGATAGTGCAATGTAATTTGTTTTATATAACTCTTCTACACGTTTAAAAACGATAAGAAGGAAAAAAATTTAGATTATTTATGATAAAATATAATTTTTTTTCTAATACCTGACGAAGTGTTCCGGACTACCGCTTCATAGTGCAAATGATATTGCTGAACTAAGCGATACCATACACATAATTATCATATACTAGCTGTGAGCCCCGACTGCGCCCGTGGTACATATAATATGTCACTCAGTGAAGTTGCAGCTTTCTAATAGTAAATGAATTTTTGAAATCGGTCCAGTGGTCTTTGCCAATTATATAAGGTATAAGCAGGAAAAGCTTGTTTAATAGTTGTCTAGTATAGTCTATTTTGTAATAATATCATCATCAATCCTATCATACTTATCCTACTTTATCCTACTCATCCTACTAATATTATAAATGCGAAAGTTTGTAAGGATGTTGTGTGTTTGTTGCTCTTTCACGCAAAAACTTCTAAGCCGATTACAATGAAATTTGGTACGTACACAGCTGGATAACTGTAATAACATATAGGCAACTTTTTCTCCCGATATTCTTACAGGATACGGACTGACGCGGGTGAAACCGCGGGGCGCAGCTAGTTTTTTATAAATTACATCAATATACAATATAATTTTTTCATAAATTCTCTAAACCTTCATCACTTTGAGCTCCATGAAATTGTTTATCATACGTAGAAACTTCAATCAGAGCAACAATTAAAAACTTTTTAAAGTAACAACACACAAATCTGTATCGTCAAAAACAAAATTTCCAGCACGTGTTTATTGTTCGACATCACAGCGAATTGCATAATGATTGTATAACAAAAAAAGTCAATATTGGTCTCGTAAATTCTCAAAGTAAATCGCAACATGCATTCTACTGTAGAACAATAGTTCAAAAGCCCTTCAGGCGACATGTGGCCAAGTAAGTGGCGGTGACACACTACAAATAAAGTTACGCTTTTAAGCGAATGCGTTTCATAATTTCTTTTTTCGGTATCAACGAATTATCACCCTAAATAAACGAGAATAGCTAGACAAAACTCGAACCTATAGCTGGAGCGATACGATTCAAAGTCGCTCGTGATATGGAGCTGGTATTATAGGTCGATTGAAAACCATATTCAAATATTAGTAGGGAAGGTTAAAACGTATGTAATTATTGGTAGGGCTTTAAAGTAAGCGATGCGTGTTGTATTTAATGAATTTAAAGGGGACAGTGAAGGAATCGCGCAAAATGATTTCTTCTATCAATTGCTTTTACAAATAATTGCTTACAGTGGGACTATGGAATTGTGATATTCAATTGGTGTTAAATTATGTTTTGGGTGAAAATTTTGTGCCTTATATATAATAGTTGCGGCCCGCGGTTTCACCAGCGTAAGTCTGTATCCCGTAGAAATATTGGATTAAAAAGTTGTTTATGTGTTATTCCAGTTGTCCAGGTATCTACGTACCAAATTTCATTGCAATCGGTCCAGTAGTTTTTGCGCAAAAGAGTAGCAAACATCCTCAATTACTTTCGCATTTATATTAGTAGGATTATCGACATAATATAGGTATTAAAGAGAATAAGATCTATAATATTTATAAATGTTTTATATACAAATTTGTACAAGTTCTCTCTTTACTAATACTTTGGTGGATTATATTTAATAATATTAAAATAAATATGTATATATTTTTTATACAAATTGGGAATAATCAAGGTATCATAAAACATAATTGTCTCTATTTTAAAAATCTATTATAACTAAATAATAAACTAAATGTAATTTAAATTACTAAAAACAGTAATTACAATATTTCTCACCATGATGATATCAAATAATAACGTCATTAAATTTATAAGGAGCTTTTGTTTTTGGGGAAATGTATCATTCAATAAATGATGACAATTCATTGAACAATGCTGTCACTGTGTTTATTATAAACAGTAACTGCAATGATTCTCAAATAACGTTCACACGATGCAAACAAAGTGTCATTGTCACAATGTAAATTTGACAGTCGGTCAAACGGACACGCTCCGCCGAAATAAAATAGATAACAAGAAAACAACATAACATTACATGTATAAAAAAATAACAACAAAATGTCATCCTCAAATCAAACCAAATAAAGCTTGGGGCATACTGGTGTTCGACGCATTTGCGTCACGTGTGCGCGTCATGCGTCAAAATTGTATAAAAACAATCATGGAAGGTCCACTGTTTTAATGTCTTTCACAAAATCAGTATCGAATCAAATATGCGCAAATGGAAGTTGTATAAGTGTGGACTAAAAGTAGTGGAGTGGATTTTTTGTACTTCATTAATGATGCGTAATAAATATTTTTTTTTGGGTGTGTGGGTTCTTTTTTATTTGAAACAATTATGTAATTACAAATTAGATATAATTTTTAAACTTATAGAATTAATTTATTAGTAAAAATTGGTTCATTATTTAACAGTAATGTTACAAATATAAACTGTATATAAATTCGACTCGGTTTTCAAATTGTATTACTGTTACTACAATATTAATTGGTAAAAATATATTACTTTACCAAAGAGCATGTATCTTATAAATTCACGAATAAAGCAATATCTTAAATTGGTTGATCAAATATCAAACCTTCAACTCAGATCTATTTTTAAATTACAATTGAAACAAAAAAATTGAACACAGCTCCACACATTCCTGTTCGCATCTCCGTACATCAGTCCATCAAGCGCCGCGTGCCGGCCACGTGGCCCCCCCTCCCCCCACCTATTGTTCTTCTCTGGGGGTGACCGTGCGGGGTTTAAGCGATGTAATTTTCGAGTTTTTCTCTTTTTATAATTGAATAAATGCACGCCTGTTTTCTCCGTCTCGGTTATTTGGTGTGACATTTGTTTTGATTTCAAACTCTAAAGTATCGTTTATTAAATTATATTAGAAGTCATAATACAACTTACCTTTCATTCCGAAAATACATGTTTAAATTAGTTAAATTTAAAACACGTTTTAAAAAAAAATGTTAGCTGTAAAGAAAATAATGAAACAATAATTTAGTATGACTCTACATCAATGATTATTTTATTAAATAAATGATTATTTTATCATAATAAATAATTATATCTAATTTTGAAAACGCGGTCACTGATTTTAAGCAGATTTTTAATTCAAACAATAACAAAAATATATTTCCGCATATATTGCTACATATTGCCGTAAGCGATGTCCCACCCGGGTAAGTCTCCCATACATAATCGAATAACAATAAACAATACATTATTCAAACATTTTTATTCGCTTTTTTATAAAAGGATTTTTTGTAGCTATATAAGGGGAAATATGTATGTAGAAATTTAAATAACATCAATGTGTTTTTTTTCTAGAGGATATAAAAATATATTTTACATAAATTAAATATGAATAGATAATTAAGAAATAAACTTTGTGAAAAATTCATGAATACTCGTCCATTAGTGTTGATTTTCTGAAACCCAGAAACGAATAAAAGTTGTTTTCTAAAATAGAAGTTCACTGCGTCAGTGGATTAAAGATTTAATTTCTTCATTTATGTTTATATCCATTAAAGAAAAATGCATTAAGATGATTTTTGCGTGTTTCGTAGTAGTATTAGAGTGGATTAGGGTCATTGTATTTATATTTATTCATTCTATTTATTACTAGACGCTTGTCCCGGCTCTGCCCGCATATCAAAATTCCTGTTTTATCTCAAGGGAGTATTTAATCGGGATAAAAAGTACCAAATTTCATCAAAATCCGTTCAGTAGTTTCATCGCGATTGACTGACAAAGATCCCGACAAGTAAACCTTTATATTTAAAATATTAGTGTGATTACAATACACGTTCAAGGTACGTGAACCCACAGTGACCCCACAGTGTTTTATTCATCACCCATACAAGTTAAATTGTTATTGTAAATGTTTATTGTTTAAAACAGCCTCTAGCGATCGCGTGGCGCAAGCGCAATGAATGAAAGTTAATATTTGTAAATT
>NC_052110.1:1545661-1546916 GCF_012273895.1 Zerene cesonia
AGGGGCTCACATACAAACGTGAGAAATTAGTTTTGATTTCAAAACTATTAAAAGTATGGTAAGTTTTTATTGAGTGTCTTTCCTACCCATCATTAGTTTATTTATTACTGCTATATTAATATTAATATATATATTATTACAATTTATATTTATGTAAAAATATAAAAACTTCTTTAACAATGCATTGTAGCCAATGGGTTCTTGAGCAATCAGTATTTGCGAGAAGCATCTATAGTAATGATGTTTCAAATAATTCAGATTTTGGTAAAATGGTAGATTAGATTCATTTAGTATATCAATTATCAAGTACACAATCAGTAGTTTATTTAGGTTAAAAGAATCGTTAATTCTTATTTAAACTTAGAGTTCATTACATGAGAATACTTATATAGAAATTAAAGAAATATGGTCGTCCGGGCATAGTTGTTTTAAGAGATATTTTTCATTCACTTGGTTACTCCAGGAGTGATTGGTTCATGAGTATGTTCACAGCTTGTCTCTTTTTCAATGCATATATCGTTTTAGCTGCAACATAACACAAGGTAAATTATTGTAAAATCAGACACCTTGCAGAGTTATACATTTATTAAGTTATTGTTTTATTTTTCTCATTATTAGCTTTCTTTTGAGCTATTCTTATCACTCTTGCAAACTGTACAAAACTACCCACAAATCATATCCCAATAATCGGGGTCATTCACTTCATCCAATATATTGTGAATCGAGAGCATATCTGACCGATAGTACCTAACCCTAATGAGAGCGGCCGGCCGAAAGTACCCCGTACATCAAAACAAACACGGCGCCACGTGTCCATTCAGAATATATTCGACAAATTGCTGATGAAGTACGAAATATGTCAATTATAATTAATAGGGAGAGATTATTGGTAACGTATTGTAGTGGACGATAACAAGCGACTTTTGTGCTGTCGAGCCGATCGAGATCGGTCGAAGTTGTTTGTAGTGCAATTAGGTTTTTGATTGGTGATTTATTGCGAACTTTTAATTTTGATTCCTATATGTAATACTTTTAGTGTCATATTTCAAAACATGACAGCTATGACTGATTGATTACTTAAGTTCTACATCTACCTATATGTACCTTTTGATCACATTTATTTTTCTTTTTAAATTCGAACTAAGTGTTTTCTTACGTTCCACCAACATTTTATTTATTTTTTTATTTATAATACTTTATTGTACAAAACAGAAAAAAATGGTTTATACAAAAATTTAATATGGCACAATGAAAT
>NC_052110.1:1547916-1567491 GCF_012273895.1 Zerene cesonia
TATTCATTCAATTTATTACTAGACGCTTGTCCCGGCTCTGCCCGCATATCAAAATTCCTGTTTTATCTCAAGGGAGTATTTAATCGGGATAAAAAGTACCAAATTTCATCAAAATCCGTTCAGTAGTTTCATCGCGATTGATTGACAAAGATCCCGACAAGTAAACCTTTATATTTAAAATATTAGTGTGATTACAATACACGTTCAAGGTACGTGAACCCACAGTGACCCCACAGTGTTTTATTCATCACCCATACAAGTTAAATTGTTATTGTAAATGTTTATTGTTTAAAACAGCCTCTAGCGATCGCGTGGCGCAAGCGCAATGAATGAAAGTTAATATTTGTAAATTAGCACAATAAGGGGCTCACATACAAACGTGAGAAATTAGTTTTGATTTCAAAACTATTAAAAGTATGGTAAGTTTTTATTGAGTGTCTTTCCTACCCATCATTAGTTTATTTATTACTGCTATATTAATATTAATATATATATTATTACAATTTATATTTATGTAAAAATATAAAAACTTCTTTAACAATGCATTGTAGCCAATGGGTTCTTGAGCAATCAGTATTTGCGAGAAGCATCTATAGTAATGATGGTTCAAATAATTCAGATTTTGGCAAAATGGTAGATTAGATTCATTTAGTATATCAATTATCCAGTACACTATTGGTAGTTTAATTAGGTTAAAAGAATCGTTTATTCTTATTTAAACTTAGAGTTCATTACATGAGTATACTTATATGGAAATTAAAGAAATATGGTCGTCCGGGCATAGTTGTTTTTAGGGATGTTTTTCATTCACTTGGTTATTCCAGGAGTGATTGGTCCATGAGTATGTGCTCAGCTTGTCTCTTTTTCAATGCATATATCGTTTTAGCTGCAACATAACACAAGGTAAATTATTGTAAAATCAGGCACCTTGCAGAGTTATATATTTATTAAGTTATTGCTTTATTTTTCTCATTACTAGCTTTCTTTTGAGCTATTCTTATCACTCTTGCAAACTGTACAAAACTACCCACAAATCATATCCCAATAATCGGGGTCATTCACTTCATACAATATATTTTGAATCGAGAGCATATCTGACCGATAGTACCTAACCCTAATGAGAGCGGCCGGCCGAAAGTACCCCGTACATCAAAACAAACACGGCGCCACGTGTCCATTCAGAATATATTCGACAAATTGCTGATGAAGTACGAAATATGTCAATTATAATTAATAGGGAGAGATTATTGGTAACGTATTGTAGTGGTCGATAACAAGCGACTTTTGTGCTGTCGAGCCGATCGAGATCGGTCGAAGTTGTTTGTAGTGCAATTAGGTTTTTGATTGGTGATTTATTGCGAACTTTTAATTTTGATTCGTATATGTAATACTATTAGTGTCATATTTCAAAACATGACAGCTATGACTGATTGATTACTTAAGTTCTACATCTACCTATATATACCTTTTGATCACATTTATTTTTCTTTTTAAATTCGAACTAAGTGTTTTCTTACGTTCCACCAACATTGAACTCAGACGAAATTTATAAATTGAACCGATGATTGTATCACGCAATCAGCGTGAAACCTGCTAAAAGTTTCAAATTTAACTAAAATAAATGAAATTTTTAGCATAATATTAAATCATTAAAGGGGCTCATGAAATATGGAACACTTCAAAACAAATAGAAACTCCAATAACGTTAGCATAGCATTTCCGAAGCATCCCAAGTCACCTCTTGTCACCAAACACTCGACCCTTAAACACTGGAGTGTCCTCAAAGACAATATTTGCTGAGGACAACTACCCTCAACACGTGTCTAATGACGTGGGAATAGTATTGAAATACGATAATTTGTCGATTGTGCGTGTGAATCGCAAATCATTCAAGTAGGATAGAAATCTTATTCGGAAAAAGACGGATTGGTAAATTGTTGATTTGTTTCATTAGATGGTTAGGGATACACAAGCAATTCCATTTATGTAATCGTGCTTTAGTGCTCTGGAAAAATGACAGATTGAAACTTAACCTAGGTAACATTATAGCAAATGGCTTATCGATATTTCGAAATCCAATCTTCTGAAAATTTTATTAAATTTTATTTTTTAATAAAATTATGTTTAAATTAATTGTTTCATTAAATTTAACGTGTGAATGGATTTTAATGGTGATGGAATTAAAATTGAAAGCGTTTTCCTATTTTATTTTATTGTTATTTAAAAAAACAAATTAAAAAATAAAATATTGAATGATTTCAAGGTGAAGAAAAATCTAAGAAGATCATGGAAAATCATGTACATATTCTTTAGATCGATAATTTATACAGTTCGATATAGTCCCTACTCCTAATACTTAATCCCAAAACAGAAACCACTCAAATAGAACACGGTATTGGTCGAAACGCTAGCTGACGTTATCAGAAATAACTTTGGAGAGAAATTGACCTAAGCGTACATCCTGGATAACAAAGATATTTGCGTCTAGACTTGATATTATAACTATATTGTGAAATGTCTTTTGTATTATCTTTGACAAGGATGCCGATGCATATATTCATTATTTTTTATGTATGGACTAATAGACGATGGTCGACTAAACGGAGGTTTTGTTGTCCGATTTCATAAGTTACTCCCACCTACTTCGTTTCGGAAAATACATTGATATAAAATAGCCATCTCTGCTCTCTGAGTTTGTTAAAACTTTCATGGAAATATATTGAGTTTTTATAGACATAGTTTAAAAACAACCACCGATTCGTAAAGTAGCTACCGAAGTCATGGACGAATTCCAACAAGTATCCGTGCCCCCTTCACCAATACGGCTCGACGAAACACAGTGGGATTTTAGTCGGATAGAATCCATTATAACTCAGGGCCACCGGTGAAGAAACCGTGGATCCATGCAAGATTTCCCCTTTATAAAACGAAAAGAAAGGATAGCTACCGAAAAGTATTGGCAAGAAACGCGATTGCTATTATATTTTCCGATAGTAGTCGATAAAATCTATACCAAATCTATGTCAAATTGCATTGATTCAAAGCCCCAACCTATCCAGTACTTTATAAACATGTACATTTGCATAGCACATCCGATGTAGATTATACGTCGTCACATCCGCAGGCCGGTCTGTCTGTTTAATAAGGCCTGTTTGTGCTAGATCTTCGTGTATAGGCTGAAACACTAATAGGATAAACAAAGGTAATTGGAAGTCAAGTACTGATGCTGAGATGGTAATTCAACTGTGTGGATAGGGGCTTGAGTTCTGGCCTAAGTCTAAGTTGGGATTAACGTAAATGTTTGTCTGTTTGTTACAGATTTTGTTATGTTGTTAGTTCAAAATTTAAACTTTAAAAGAAGAAAAGATAACATATAAAACCACATATAATTGAAAAGTTATATGTTTAAAAAGGATACAGAATGTAATGGAAGTAAAAAAAAGTATAAACATTTAATTATTATTATTCATTTCGTGTAACTTACTTGAACTGTATAATTTAGACTTTATTTTTACTTAATCGATTGATTATATGTATATAGATATTTGTATTTACACTTAATGAGAAATATAACTAATAAAAAAAATTACAACACGCACTATGTGCACTATTTAGTTTATAAGTAACCAACACTGAAATCAAACCAAAAGTGTAAAAAGATTAACAGATTTTAATACCATGCAATGTTACTTTATTGAATAGATTTTGTCAATATATTTTGTTTCCGATAACCTTTCCACCCCTTCGTCTGCGTGCTGTCGGTCCAACAAGCCGGGGGTTGTAAAAATTTACAACTTTGCTTCCGCAATGCAGCGTCTGCAAGTATTGTGATGTTGATTCAGCTATTAAATTGTGACAAATTCGACAGCGCTTCTCAAATATCTTAAACACGGGTTAATTTTGAATATAAAATTGTAAAGTAGTATTATTCATAGATAAGTATTATATTACTATACTATTGATAAGTATTATTACACGTATTATTACGAGGTTTTCATCGATTGAGTTGGCTTCTCGAAGATACTTTAATTGAATCAGGTGTATGTTTCACATGAAATTAACAATGAAATAGAACATTATTCCTAGATCATTAGTATTTAAAAATCCTATTATTATTTATCAAAGTTGCTTACTATATTTACTGTCAGTTAACTGTTTCGGTCATATAGTAGATAACTAAAAGTATTACCATTATTGAAATAGCTAATTTATGATGTGTAAATAACCAAATATGTGTTTAGCTTTTTATTTTTTAAGTTCCTATTTTAATATGAATCTAATGTCATACATTTCTTCCAACCTACGTACCACAATCTCCAAGGTACAACAACTGTAAAAACAGTTAAACTTAACTGTTTTACAACCGTAGACTGAGGTAAACAGTTTAAGCGCGAGTTAACGACGCCGATAAACGCGACTAATGCAGTTTTTAACGAAGCCAGAACCAACAGAACAATTTAAAGATAAAAATTCCTACTATGGTATCAAATACCCACCTTCGCAATGAACGGTTTAATTTGTTTTGTTGTTTGTTAATATAAAAATAAAAAGCCTAATTACAAAAAAAAACATATTTGCATTTGTGCGTAATCTATACAAATAAAATAAAGCTGAAGAGTTTGTTTGTATCGCTCTCTAATAATCTCAGAAACAACTGGACCGATTTCAAAACATCTTGGATATCTGTAGCACAGACACAATTCTATCTTCATCTACATATATTATAAAGAGGAGGAATTTGTATTTTTGTTCATTTGTTTGTTGTTTGTAATGGATAAACACAAAAAAATACCGATTTAAAAAATTCTTTCACTATTAGAAAGCTGCAACTTCTCTCAGTGACATAGGCAATATATGTACCACGGGCAAAGCTGGGGCAAACTGCTAGTACTATATAAAAAGGGAGATCCCGTGTGAACTAGTGCGGTATCCCCATGTCCATCTTCGATCAGTGAAATAAATGATATCCATCTGTTTACTGATCGATTTTCTTTACGGACAAGTACAAGACAGTGATCAGCCTTCTTTGTCCTGCCAGGCCAAAACTTTTTTGTGAGTCCCCACCGGGAGTCGAACCCAAGACCGCTAGGTTCTTCACTCACTCGTTAACCACTGTACCAAAAGGCGGTCACTACTGATATGAAAGTAACAATAAAACGTTCTTAATATTAAACTATCAAATAATTCTCGGCGACATGTCGTCAAGGCAGACTGACGTTAATTTGTAGGAAGTCTCTCGTAAACTTTTACGATATCGCCGATTGACTTCCGAAGAACGTTGATGAAAAGGGTTTTATGGGCAGGATGTGCACGGGTTATTGGTGACATATGAACGCATGTATCTTTTATTGTAAGTATATGTTTAACCAGCTAAGCCCGCGGCTTCGTTCGCGCGTGCGAAACTTCAAATTTCAAAACTGCAGCCTATAAATTGCGGGACTAATAGCTGTATAACAAAAAAGTTTCATCGAAATCCTTCCATCCGTGGATTTGACGTTGGATAGAAACGAGAGTAGGCGAAGCTGCATGTGGAAAACTAACTTTAGAATATAAATAGTAATGTACTATATATTCATTTATTTTCTCCAAACAAAAAGTATTAAAAATATCGTTTTCTTGACACGGTATCCTAATGCATGCCAATAAGGGCGATGTTACATTCAATGATATGTTTAAAGTGGGTGGTGATACAATAAATTTTAAATCCATTAGTCGTAGAAGCAAGTACACATGTTCTGGCTCGTGATTTCACTCCATTTAACATTACGAGGTTTAAATTCGGTGAATTGTTGCCACTTCAAAATGGACGCCCCTTTTCGCATTTTTTAATTCGATTCTTTGAGCCATGGGGCTACTAATGTTGTGGTACGTTTTTATTTTAAATCACGTGCGTCGTATTGGTCAATATTTCAATATTGACATTGTATCAATAGCAACGTTTAGAGAGAACTTTCTCATGTTTTTCTGCGATATTACGAAAGACTTGTAGATTGTTAATTGTTTTCTACATTTGAAAGTCGGTTATACGTTTTTAAAGATCGCGCCGCTCATTTCAATTTAAACCTCCATATAAAATCACTATTTTACATTAAACCCGTGACTCTAAACGATATATGACACACACAAACACGCGCACAGTTACACACATTAAACCAAAAATCGCCCAAAGCACCCAAACTAATATATTTACGAAGATTCATAGAAAATAATCCGATAAACACATCCACAGTCCACACTCAATGACCCCTAGAGCACAATTTCTCTAACATCGTTCCGTTCAAATTAGATTTACGTAAAAAATTGTTTTCTCCCCAATATTAACCAAGCGTGTGGTATTAGCGTCATTCCCTCTGACTTAACCCTTATAACGATATAAAAATACCATTTATCGATTGTACAAAAAACTAGCGATTTTGATTGATCGCTAAGAACCGTTGTCTTGCTTATAGTCAGTGTTGTCATTGTGGTTGGTTTAGGAAATTGAATGTATTTTAAGCATCATCGCAACACCCCATCCATTATAGATATTAATGATTGTTTTTGTTGTTATATCATTTAAATAAAATTCTAATTATTTTTGCTTTTATTCGATTCATACAAAGCGTTTGATATTATTATTGAGGCAATTGTCATATATTAACTTGATCTCAAAATGAATTGTTATAACATAATTGCTTACTGAAAATCGCTTTTTATTCAAATGTAAAATTAATATTGGATCATAATTATGATTTCATTAAGCCTTCCATTAAGCACTAACCAAATATTTTAAATTGCGGATACTAAACTTTTGAATATAAATATAATATATATTATTAAATATTTTATTCATTTATTAATCCCTTACAATGCCTTACTGTGGCATATTATGACGGAAAACTATAAATATTTATATAAAAATGTTTTTATAAGTTACACCCATGTGTGTCCCTACAAAACAATAACATTATCTATAGGCTATATATCATAAGGTAGCCAGATTCAAAACGACACAGTATTATAAAATTGACCCCTTGTTAGAGCTGGAACAAATTTTATCACTCTCGGACTCTTATATTGCAAAATACATTATCCGTAAATTCACGGTAATTTTAAGTGTGATACACCTCATTTTGTGTTCACAATTATTTATTGGAGAGTAAATTTATTTTATATTGGCCACTAGACTTGATTCATCGTGGTGGTATATATTATTGATTATGTCTATATACTCTATTGTATATAGTGTCGATTATGTCTATATGTTCAATTTTATTTAGTTTCTATTTTATTAAACACCAGTATCTTAATATATTCTAAATACAAAGGATCTTATTGTCCTACTATAGTACGTATATAAGTATGCAATACTAGCTTTCCGCCCGTTGCTTCGTTCGTTCAACGGTTTAAGCGTGCAGAAGAGACAGACAGACAGAGGTATTGTCTGACTGATATATCGTCTTCCACTTATGATATTGATTTAAAGCTTATAAATTTTAAATTGAAGTAAAATAATAAATATAAAATATAAATATATATAAAATACTGAAGAATGTATACTAAAAGCATATTTATTTATTTATTTATTTATTTATTTAACACTTTATTGTACTGGTCTACAAATAAACCTTAAATATAAAAACTTAAAACTAGACCAGCACAGAAGGCGACCTTATCACTAAAGAGTGATCTCTTCCAGGCAACCCACTGTGTATAGAAATAGTAAAAAAGCAGGAGGTAGGGTATTAAGTACATAAATATTTTAACTTATTTATGTGCGTGTTAATCAAAACACAACGAAATTGAAACAAAATTCAAATTCGCACATTAACACTTTCATTAACCCATTGCGTCGAAATTTACGATAACAATGTTATTATCGTGGCATACGATCATAATTGTCCATCTGAAAGTGAAGTCTTCATAAATGATATATATCATACAATTAATTACAGCACGGAAGGGTTAAAATAATTAATTTCATTACTTCCAATCTAATATCTTAGTTAAGTGGTATTTACATGTCCTTTTGACATGCTGTGGGTTTTTACATCATTTTAATTATTAATTAACTGAAGAGATAATGTGTGGTTACAGATCGGGCATATGCCGTGTATAGAGGAAGCATCAATTATAATTATAATTTAAAGGGTTTATACAAATGTTTGGTTGCTTAATTAATTAGTCTGATTTGTTATCTTAGTAAAGTTTTATTAGTATATTAAAATGATGATACACTTAACATATAAGATGATACAATTTTTAAATCCGCAAGGGCTATTGGACAAATTATATACCTACTACTCGTGTTATTATGAATTTATACTCTAAATAATGATTTGTTTTGTAATGGAAAGGTTTTTAAAAGATTAATGACTGTAGAATACCTTATTAAATTAACAAATAAATGAAGATCGTTGTTGTATGTTTAGATGACAATGAACATTTGTTCACATTTAAATATAGTGCTCTTATATTTTGTACACGGTATGTTAATAAATAATTATGTAATGATTCAATGTTACTTTAATATATAGAAATCGTAAACCATCGTAGCCGTAGAAGAATACAATGTCAATGTAGTGTACATCTTCAAAAAAATCCAAACAACTTTTAACCAACAATGGCACACTATTATCGAAACATTAAAGCCCATTAAACTCTAAAGACGATGTCAACTGTGAAATGCAATCAATTGACGAACGTCAAAATCCATTGATAATTTCTAGAAGCGTCTCACAATGGACTGTCACAACATATAACCCAATAATGATGTTCAATTGTGCGTGCTGGTTTATAAATGGTGCGCTGCAAAGTTGTTCACACGAAACCTACGTTTATTGGGTAATATACATAGAAATAATTCGGCAGTCTTTGTTCATATTGGGAGTAAATGTTCCATTCCTAAAACTAAACCAAATTCAGCTTGGCTTTATACTTATAACTGGCATTTTCCCGCGGCTTCGCTCGCGTTAAATTTAGAGAAGTTTAATAGATATTATTATATATGTAAACCTTCCTCTTGAATCACTCTCTATAAAAAACCCATCAAAATCCAATGCGTAGTTTTAAAACTTTAAGCATATATAGGGACAGACACAGAAAGCGACTTTATTTTGTAGTAGGTATGTAGTAATAGAATATAAACACACCTTTTCGTTTCACTTATAATACGAAATACATACATAAGTTTGCAGTTTGTTTGCAATATGACGTAGTATTAATAAGATTTTACTGATTCAGACTTTTACTGATATACTTTTATATTCCCTTACCAGGACTATTCCATCACAAGCACATCTTTATCATCAACATATTAAAATTTATCGCAACAGTTATACAAACTTAAGTGACTTTACGTATCGGGCAAAAAAAAGTATTAAAAACTAGCTGCGCCCCGCGGTTTCACCCGCGTAAGTCCGTATCCCGTAGGAATATCGGGATAAAAAGTTATCTATATATTATTCCAGTTGTCCAGCTGTCTATGTACCATGTTTTATTGTAATCGGTTCAGTAGTTTTTGCGCGAAAGAGCAACAAACACACACACATCCTTACAAACTTTCGTATTTATAATATTAGTAGGATTATAATATTAGTCACCTAATAAATTGAACAAACTGTTTAATGTCCTCGTAAATTATTTTCAAACGGCGCTTATATTCAAAGGTTAATATTATCAAAGTATGAGCTTCCCCGATAATATTTCATTTAATTAAACAACAAACAGTTTTACAGTCGACGATAAAATCCGCGGAAGTGAAGTAGAAAATGGGGTAATAAAATTTTAAGTAGTTTGGACTCACTCAAAAATATGAACGATACGGATCGTAAATGTGGGTAAATAATACAAAATACAATAAGTGGCAATATTGAAGACGGCCTGTCCTGTAGCTGTTAGGTTTGAGGCACAATTAGTTGAGGAAAAATTTAAACTATCATGTATACTAGGAAGAAACAAGGATAACCTGGATTTGTTATATGTGTTAGATAGTTCGATACTGAACAAAACTTGTAGGTATAGTAGAAATTGATAAGCGTTTGTATTATCATTACAACTACAACATCTCTCTCTTTATTGAACCTTTGTGTCATAAAACTTTTCACAATATAATAAAAAGTTGTAGATCTTATACAGCTGAACCAATTGAGTGTTTAGAAATTAAAACACAGTCTCCCCGTGACCACGCTCGCTGTAAAGTGTTCGAAACGACGGGTTAATAATATAATGAATAAATCGCGTTTAAAATCCGTTAAAAAGTTTTTAATTTCTAAATGTATAATACTCGCGTGAAATCAAACACAAGAAAATACAATTGAGTGTTTTCTATTTTGTTTCAACTCAAGCTTTGAGACATTGAATCTTATGGATATTTCACAAATACAAACTTAAGAAAGGGAACATCTTAAATTTTCACATATTTACAATTGTTTGGCAATTACTTACACAAAATGTGTAATTTTGGGGATATTCATAATGTACGTTTGTGTGCCCACAGCTTAATCACTCGTTGACAGACGTAGGCGTCATAAGGCCGGGTTCACACCGCGACGAGGCTAGCTCGTAAACATTTACGACTCCCGCGGGATTAAACGATCCTCCTACCTATATTCTTTTATTAAAAAACATCTATGTGTAAGTCATAAAGATCTGATAATAGATACGTCACATGTTATGGTAATGTCGACGTTTATTGGTTGGATCTTATTATTATTGTAATAAAATTGGTTGATATTCGCTAAGTGGGATGATTAATGACAACGAAAAAAGGCGTTTTCAAATGTCCACCTTTATACTGTAATTGTAAATTATACTGTAATGAGTTTTGATTGTTCTATTACAAAAGAGAACATAAACTTGATGTATATAAATTAGGTATCACGTTGTTTGTCCGCGGTGGACTCTTAAACTATTAAATCAAATGTGCAGTTTGATCCAACTTAATAGATGACTATTTCAATTACTATAAAAGACTACCCGGGTTACGCCGAGGCGTGCAGCTAGTTTTTCTATATAGTATACATGCCAGATATCTGAATAAAAATCACTATGCGACTGGAAAATGTCTAATTGCAATTCTAGTTCCTTCTTCGTTTTAACAAAGACCATGTTACATTACTTCATACAGGTATAGAACTTGCATAGGAAATAACTGTAAAATTAAAAGAGTTGAGTACAATTAGAAATTAAATACTTTTTAACGGATTTTAAACGCGATTTATTCATTATATTATTAAATAAATCGCAAATGTATTATGTATAATAATAGGCATCTTGTATTTACGTTAACTAATATTGTATATTGCTGTCGCGTTAGGCGTTATCTAATAGCAAGTGATCTTTATATATAAGTGAATATCGGTCTTATAAAGACTCCGATATCAATTCATCAAGTTTCATGGGAATTACATACATTTCTCGTTCGCATGATCGCTAAATACATTACAATGTACCAATAGTGATAGCATTGGATCCGCGCTGACCACTGCCAATCCAATTACTGACCGCTGGTGAATGACAGCTTTTAGCACGTTCGTATTATGTTAACATTAGTCCTATTAGCCGTTGTGGGACTGTTATAATATTATTAATCTGAGTGGACATGGTCTGAAATTCAGTTCATAGCTTAGTTATATGTATCTTGTTGTGTTTCAGTTTGTCCTTATTTAAAATGAATTAGTTAATTTATTTGTTTGTTTGTCTGCTTTGCGTATCATAACAGGGTGGTTGTATGATATGTTTTTTGTGTCTGTTTTTTATCGCTGTGAAACATGTCATCTCTATGGGAAACTACATTTTACCGCGGCCGAAAAGTTTGTTTTATAATAAAGTTTATAGAAAAAGAACAAAATATTGAAATTATTTACACGTATTTATGAATATAAATTTTGTTTGTTTGCACGGACACCTCCTCAAGTGAAGGCCTCTTCTGAAGAATTCCATAATTATGTGTTTATAAACAGACAATATAATATATATGTTCTCTATAAATACAAGCACGTCACACATCACGAACCGTAAGTGTTTATTTCGTCGAAAGGTTCTAAATAATTCGTAGATAAGAGGGAGCGTCGCTTTCGCCAACAATAACGCTGGTGCCAGCCAGATATCTACTAAGGTGCTTTTATGCGACGCTTGAGAAAGAATATAGTGGAATAGACGTTTTTTGATCATTACAGATTGCCATATTGCTAAAATCAGATCGTCATGAATCAATTAATGTAGTTTGAGATTTATTGTCCCTTAAAGCGACTGTGAAAACAGATTTTGTGTCTTTCAGTTTTTAAGCGGAGCGATCTGACGTAATGATCATTAATTAATTGATAATTAATAAATTAATATATAAGTAAGTTGTATATTATCGCCCAGTTTTCCTCTATACTAACAAGAATTTCATAAATCGTTATTCATAGTTACCGTAGTCTTAAATGTCAATTATCCACGCGTCATTGCAATTTTTTTAACTATTTTTAAAAAATAAATAAACGTGTTATCCACATTACGCATAACAGACGTAGAATGGGGAAAACCTTCATCGAAATTGTAAGAAAATATTGGATAGAGATTAGGCAATATACTTTTATTGAGTTTCTACCATATTTATTTAACGTCGGAACTGTAAAGGAACTTATCGGCCACTTGAAGTAAATCTCTCTTATTTGTTAACACACATTTTTGCGGGATTTTTTCACGTCTCCGATAGATTGCAGAGGACTTTTTTTATTGTTTGTTTTATTTTGTTCTTAGATTATTTCGTAGTATAGTTGTTTGTACTGTTTTATGTATACTTATACTCGTATAGAAGTAAGGAAAATAGATTTGTTTACAATTCCACACAAATTATAAGATACCTGCGTTATCGTTCTAAAGATTATTGATGTTATTAAAGGTAAAGTAGATTCTAATTTACTCTTTCATATTAATATTCGCCAACGTCCATACCACGTTGAATACACCGATTCTCGTCCGATCACCGAAGTTAAGCAACGTCGGGCGCGGTCAGTACTTGGATGGGTGACCGCCTGGGAACACCGCGTGATGTTGGCTTTTTTTTTTGTTTTCTTCTTTTAAGAAACCTTGTAAAGATTTCGCTTTTTACATTTGTATACCGTACTACGACTGACATATTTTATACACAAATGAAAATAACGAGACAGACCTAATCTTGATGACCTCCATGAAGTTCTGAAATGGAAAAATTAGTCAATTTCTTGTAATAATGTCATACAGTAACTACCAAGTGCATTGCATCTCCCTTCTACCGCGACCACAACATCGGAAACCGTATCGTCTCGTAAAATTTTACGATAACGTTGCCCGCACGTGTAATGTCCGACGATGGATGGCTTTTATGATTCGTTATATCATCATGTTGAATAGATCTGCCTAATGTGAATTTGGGCATTTATAATATAGGAAATAATTTACGTCATGCATTTGATTGCAGCACTTAGTGTGGTGTGATTATTTATTATATAATAAGGTCTTTTGAGTTTGATATTTTCATAGAGACATAAGTACTGTATATTGGATAAAATTGTCATTTGGTACTCAGCAATACAAACTCAAAGGCGGTACTTTATCTAGCTACCAAGATTTTTGTTGTTGTCTTAAACTATAAGTTTCGCTGATTTATATAAGATTTCGATTATATTTTCGATTAAGTATATAAGTATACACTTTCAGTTAAATTATCTTACAAATTGTTATATTTTATCGAGGTCAACAAACTCTGATTTAATATAAATAATTAATTAGTTTCTATAATGATTTTAATATACTTTAATTGGGATTCCAGTCGAACGAAAAAATGCTCCACTATCCTTTACAACAGAAACAACCACAGGCATTATTTAAAGCAAGGCGAATACGAAATTCTATGTCATTTTGATTTAATCTATTCCCAACAATTCCCAACAAAATGTTATCTCAAAACATTAATTTACACATATAGTGACAAATGTCGTGATTAGAGCCAGGTACGAACGATTAGCGGTACAAAACGCAACATATGCGCCTAATTTCGATAGCCATGGAAATTGGGTATTACGATAGCTTTGTCACGACATCAAATAACAGCTATTCGTTATATAATTATTGATTGATTTTTAAGCTGTTTTTAGGATCATAATATCAGCTTTATATGTGGTAGTCGAGCACGCTTCGGCACGAATTGGGCCAGCTCGCACCGGGGAAGTACCACACCCCCACAGAAGACCGGCGTGAAATTGCGTTCTGCTGTGTTTCGTTCGGTGAATGGGGGAGCCGGAGGCCCATATCCATTTCCTTACCCTTCCCAGTCCTTTCCTTTATTCCTATCGCCAATCCTTCCGTAATTCCTTTCCAAAAAGTCGGCAATCCATTTGTAGAGGCGCAAGGTCTGCAATGGACCTTATGCCTCTCGAAATGTTCATGGGCGGTGGTAGCGCTTACCATCAGGCGTCCCACCAGCTCCATTGCCGACTGTAATATAAAAAAAAATCAGCGAATCGATAGCGAAGCGAATATTGTATTAGTTATTAGTGTGGTAGATAGTAATAAGGTTTTTTGGTGCTTCTATGATGTTGCAGAAGTAATGGTTTTAGCAATATTTATTTGTGCGCATAAATATTGTAAAAGAATGTTGATAATTATTAATTATATGTATACACACATATTTTTGCAAAGTCTTGTTAATGAAAATCGATTTGATGTAAAATTTTCTATGAAAGTATTTGTAGAGGCTATCACCTAAATAGGTATAGTGCGTTAATTAAATAGTACTTATAGTTTTTCAGTCGCTGATTTAGTAAAAATACTTATAAAAACCATCGATGATTCTTTTCTACAAGAAACGCAACTTGTGCGGACTGTCCGTAGCTAGAGATATAAACACACAATTGAAGAAGAAAAGTGGTGAGATTTAGGTATTTCTTACATTTTCGATCGTCTGAAAAACTAGATGTTTCATTATCATATTACACCAAATCTAAGACACCTGTATATTTATGTGAATGTGAGAATTGCTTTTCTTTCGAATATCAATAACTATTTAATAATTTATCACTTAAACCACCATCTAGTTATGATGAGTAATTCTATCATCAAAACAAACTTCCCAGACATAACCGGACTTCACACCGAATAGTCTGTAATCAAATTACCACACCATCGGGACGACATAATGTTACAAGCTTAACCCATTACGGTGTGATGGCATGATTCGTAACGCAAGGAAATTAGATTATTGGCTACTTCTTCGGTCGTTGAATGGTTTCCCATAAATTTGTGGTCTCGACAAATGTATTGTGCAAATGTTAGAGACCCTTTCGGATGATCACACTTGGATATGCGTAGAGAAATTGGTTTGTGTTTAAAATTATATCAATAAGTAAAATAATATGTAATACATACACTCGAAAAACACTACTCTTCTTCGGTCAGTCGAGTAAAAAAAGGCTGATGGGGTGGACCGCGGACTAGTACAACTAATAAGAGATTTAAAAAAGAATTTATAAAATACAACCAACGCTTAAATGTTCAAAAGGACACTACAATAATATAAGTATTGAATTAAATGTCTGAATATTTCAACCACTGCGATGATTGTAAAAATACCGTAATATAAATAAGGAAAAAACCTGCCAGTAGGGCGGCAAATTACTATAATTACCATTTCCCTTGAAGATTGGCTGCCAGATAAGCAATTATAGGGGAGCCGCCAAAACGCCTGTATAACGTTAGAAACAAATACGTAATTAATTGTATTATTTTTATCTGTGTATATCGCGTTTTCTGAAAGTGGAAATTGTGTTAATTCGATGCTTTTTGATCTATTCAATTAATTTGAATCTTTGGTTGAAATAAATTTGAAGGTGTCTTTCAGAGATTTGTTTTCATTTTCATTTATATAAATTATATTTTTTCTTTTAAAATCATATCGCATTAAATAAAAACTCTTTTAATCAATTTAATTACTTAATATAAAAAGCATTATAAACGTGTCTCGTAAAAGAAAACGCAAGAATCGCGACCAATAAAAAGACCTGGCAATAATAAGGATATTAAAGGCTGGATAAACAACCTTTGGTTTAGGGAAATAAAAAGGAGTAACGACACCAGACATAATGACATCTGGTGGACTTAATTCGTATTTACGTAATGTTCTGCGGGGTAATGAAATCGTCAGTGGTTTACAACCTCCGCCGTTTGCAGACTTACGGTTCAAACAATGTTTATTATATGTCGTTTAGTTCTTATTGTATCAATTTCTAATATTTGTATAGAAAAACTACTGATTTTAGCCAAAAATCAGTCAGACTTTTCTCCTATTTCTGAGGTAGTCTTCTTATATTTATCTTTTACTAGCTATTCGCCCCGGCATCGCCTGTGGTACATGTCTATGTCACTTAGTAAAATTGCAGCTTTCTAATAGTGAAAGAATTTTTTAAATTGTTCCAGTCGTTTTGGTTATTGGTATTTTGTACCAAATTTCATTGCAATCGGTTCAGTAGATTTTGCGTGAAAGAGTAACAAACACACACACGTCCTTACAAACTTTCGCATTTATAATATTAGTAGGATAAGATAGGATTGTAGGCATATCTTTCTTCTCTCTAAACAACTAGATTGCAAGGTATGAATTCACGAGATTAAAAATATAATAAACATCATGTTATTATCTGTTAAAAGCCCTAATACAAGTAGTTTTATTGATAAATAGCGCTATAAACTTCCTATTTAATGGATATGGGTCACTTAGAGCACTTTACGAATATTTTTTTTTTATTTGGTTAATAAAACTAGAACTGAAACTCATTATTTCCAACGCATTCATGACTCAAGTTATGAGTGACTAAGCAATGAACAATGCTATCACACAATATTATTCACCACATCCCCAAAGGATATAAGTCTATAAAACACGTTAGCTATAATAAACGTTATTGATGACTAATTAATAATTAAGTAATTAGCAGTCACTGCCCCCTAATCAAATAATTTTATGAAATTTAACTCTACAACCATTCCTTGGCGTTAAAACATCCCTTGGGGTTGAAACAAAGAATAAATTGTTTTACTGCATCCAGCGTGTTATTGCAATGGGACAATTATGTTTTCTATGTAATTGTTTGTGGTAATGTTTGTTCATTATTATGATTAAACATAAAATTTTGTGTTCAGTGGCGTTGTACGAGTAGAAAAAAAAATTGGTGTAAATAGGTGTGGTGCTAATTTATTTTGAGGATACATTTATCGAAATAAATTAGTACATTAATTTTTAATTTAATTATTGTCTAAAGCTTAAAAGTTATGATGAAAAAGTTATGGTCAGAGAGCCGTTTTTGAAAATTTTAGAACACTTTAAATTTTGCGAAATGATGTTGATCAGTTGTCAACGACGTCCAATTTTTTATTTTTATTTTAAACTCATTTATTTATCAAACAAGATTTATTTAAGATGTGCTCTTAATTTACCAACGGCTCCCAAAACAGCATGTACAGTACCGGCAAGAAACTTTGTAGTTGCTCTTTAATTTTTTTGTTATAAACTTTTTCTATGTAGTTATTTATAGTGTAAAATTTTCTTTAACTATCTGTACGCCTGCTATAGTTTGAACACAGTTGTAAGACAGGGAAAACTTTTAAAAAGAAGCGAAATTAATTATCACAGAATATTTCAATAAGCATTTTATAAATATGCAATACTAGCTGCGCCTCGCGGTTTCACCCGCGTAAGTCCGTATCCTGTAGGAATATCGGGATAAAAAGTAGCCTTTATGTTCCAGTTGTCCAGCTATCTACGTACCAAATTCCATTGCAATTGGTTCAGTAGTTTTAGAGCAACAAACACACACATATCCTTACAAACATTCGCATTTATAATATTAGTAAAGTATTATATTACGAAGTCACAATAGCGCAACAAAAAATACAATATAACTTCAATTTATCAAAGAGGCTCTTTAAACCATTGAGAACTTTAAAATGTCTATTGATTTTAACTCTTTGATGTCTGAACCAGCGTCTAATTAGCTTAATCAATTCGTTACACCATTCCTGCTTCTGCATCGATGTCAATATGAATTTCGCACGAGTTTCAATTATTCACACTCTTCAACTGTCACTCAGCTTGACGCAAGCACTGTAGCCATTTTGTCGCACCAACCATATCAAATCCACGCGAATTTTCAACTTTAAAATTTACCCCTTTCATACACACCGTGGGAAGACAGTATTTTTTAATTACACGTCTAATTGTTAGCTTATCTAACTCGTCTGAAGCAGATGCTGGCTTAAATAGTACTATAATAACATAACTTTTTACTGCCGATACATCAAAACTGTAAACGTCATCCCTTTCATCATTAGTCGTAAAATCGTCATCTTTCTATTATGCGACGTGATTATGCAAATCATCGATTAACAAATCAACCGTTACAAATTAATGTTTACTGTCATTAACATATTATTCTATAGAAACGCGTGTCACCTCGCAAAAATCACAACTAACGTGAGCGTCATTAATTTTTTTGATGCATCGCCGATTTTACGACACCGATCGATCAACGCGCGTCTCTTATGCAAATTTTCTTGTATTTTTAAATTAATTCATTATAGGGTTATATGGGTTGTCATAAATTGTTATTTTACGACGGCGTGCAGCGAAATTTTCGACACCCGGCACCGAAAGTAATATCTGCCGCATGAATGCATTCCTTGGTGATTTTAAAAGCAATATTTTTAATGGTATGTCAAATTAATGTCGATTCTTTTGTGTATTTTGTATTGACAATATGTCGATAGGGTTTATACCCTAAGATACATTTGGTGTTGTGCTCGAACCCTTTAAAATTTAATGCTAGGTCTTTATGTTACAAATTGAATCAATAGGCACAATGATAGAAGTCAAATTTCGTTTATTTTGTTTTGCTGCGCTTTAAATGTGTTGATTTTATATAATATTGTATTTGTTTATTCACTCGTATATCAGTGTTTTCAAAACAATGAAACATATCTTAAAGTTGTCTAAATTAACAATATCATAATAAAAAATAAGATCACGCATTGCAACTGGTACAATTCATGTCCATTATTTTTATTTCATTAATTATTTATGTTATATTATTTGTATTATTATAATATATAGTATTAAAATAATTATAAGCTTTCTCGTATTTATTGTTTTATGCTTAATCTAAATTAAACCGTCTTCAAAATAAAAGAATGTGAATTTATATTCTACTAGCTGTTCTTTAGTAAAAATGCAGCTTTCTAATGGTGAAAGAATTTTTGAAATAAATCGGTCCAGTAGATTTTGTGTGAAAACATTACATACAGGATACAATTATCTCCTCTTTGTCATATTATTATAGGAGCAATAGACACTATTCCAAGACAGTTTCAAAAATACAATATTATCTAGAAACAGGGTGATATTTCGGCCGTTACCAAACAAACATTTAGCCCATGTTTACAATAATACAATAGCTACAACAAACAGCCTTGAGATAGTTATATCGGGGCCACCCGCAGTATATGCTAGTGATGTCGTATTTGTTAACGCGGCATAACTACGACCACCCTGTATTGCCTTTTGTATTTCTTCGAACAGAG
>NC_052110.1:1568491-1580253 GCF_012273895.1 Zerene cesonia
ATGGAAATGATATTATATACCCAAGTTTACCAAAGATTATATTACCAAATCTGATAAACTCCCAGACCGACAGGAAGCTTGTTAACCTGAAGGGTGCGAATTTAACTAACATCGATATGCTTCGGTATTTAATTGAAAATAGTGAAAATAGTGAAAGCCAGTTTAATAATTCAGTGAATAGTGCCGTCGGAGTGATTAACATTATAACTTTTGTATTAATCGTAATTATAATTGTAATTGTCGTAGTTACTAAGTCTAAATTAAGAAAAATATGTATTCAAGAAAATCCTTCAGATTCTCTTGAAACTGAGGATGGAGGAGTTATATCGGGGCCACCCGCAGTACATGCTAGTGATGTCGTATTTGTTAACGCGGCATAACTACGACCACCCTGTATTGCCTTTTGTATTTCTTCGAACAGAGTTGCAGCGTTGCATTATTGTTTAGCGATAAGTTTATAGTTTAAGGATTCATTCTGGTTGTAGAGAGCACTTATTAAAGACGTTTAAATAAAATCTTGTCTTTTTAAAAAACGTCCTTCGGTCCGTCGAAATTTGAGTAGATATTAATAAAGATCAGAGAAACAATTTGCTATAAAAATATGAAACATTCTAAGTGGTACAAACATTGGAAATGAAATGATAACACTCGGAAATATTACAGTGTTATACACTTCCTTGCAAGGATAAGTGATGTTTTCAATTGCTGCTGTTTGAATGTTAATCTTTACAGTTGTTGGGTGTTAATTAATGATACAGAAATTGTTTGTAAAGTGAAAAGTAGATAGGTATATGAAACTGAAATAAAATGGGTTAACCTAGCAACCTAACATACATTTTTTTTTTTTGGTTTTTTTAATCTATACTAATATTATAAAGTTGAAGAGTTTGTTTGAACGCACTGATCTCAGGAACTACTGGTCCGATTTTAAAAATTATTTCAGTATTAGATAGCCCATTTATTGAGGAAGGCAATATAGGCCATATATATATATCACGGGCGAAGCCGGGGCGGACCGCTAGTACTTGATAACTACGTTATTTTTCTACCGAGTGATTGTTTTTGGGTTTTAATAGGAAATTTATTATTTTTCACCATTTTCGAGTTTAGAGTGGTACTTCCTATCCAAGGAAGGTAATTTCTTGTAGAAAAGAATTATTAGAAAATCTAGCAACTAATGATAGTTGATTTCCTGAGTAGCTTGAGTTGTTTTATAGAGAGTATAAGACTCACCACGACTTTGTCCGTCCATCTACAATTTTTTGTAGTGATTTACAATAATAATATTAAAAAAAACTGAGATATTGAAGCTCGCTCAACAAAAGACTTTTAATAATGCGAAGTGTGTACTCGACATCTTAATCTTGCGAAGAAATCAAAAGGATTGGAGTATGCGGGCGATTTATGGAATCAAGAGGTTTAGTGAAACTGGTGGGGTGATTAATGCTGGAAAATATAATATAAGCAAATGAACTCTGGCGCAGTTACGGCTATCTTATCAGCACAAAGGTAACTGTTTCTTATTGATCAAATGCCTACAAAAATACTTTTATATCGAAATAAATTATCAGTCCGTACCTTTCTTTTAGCAAAAACTTATGATGAGACAGAGCACCTTCTTGAAATTCAAACATAAATATAAAAGTTCTTAATTACGGCTATTAAAAAATACTCGCTGTACACACACACACACACACATACACACGCACTCACACACGTACATACTCAAACTCCTCCACTTATAGGCAACTCAGTATATAGATATTTATTTATTTTTCTTCTCTATTGTATTCAATTATAATTTTTAATAATAATGCTGTCAAATGGCTCAAATTGTGAATCTACTTTAGAAGCAAGCTGTTTCTCCTAAATACAGGTTGCCCTGCAATCTAGCTAGGGAAACATCGGCTTGATATATGTAAACTTTAAAAATATATGTAAGACAAACCGTTTATATAAACTAAATTGTAATTGCTATAAATTGTAATTTTAAAAATGTCAAAAATGTATGTATGTATGTATGAAATAAATTGAATTGAATTGAATTGAAATACTCAATTGAATAAAGGTACAGTATTCATTGACATAATGTTTATTATATTTCCTGTTATTTTAATATATGTATAATATATTCAAGATAGGAGAAATGGATATTTGAAATACAATTATGTGAAATTAAATATTTATATAATTATACATACATATATAAACACGAATCCATGTTTCTTTCATAACACAAGTTAGACAAGAGTAGAAAAGAGGAACAGAAGATAGTCCCGGGGTTTTGGTGCGTAGTTCGTTGTAATTTCCAGGTAAAATATCAACCTCCGTTTCTCGGTTACCAAACTATCTTTTTGTCAAATCTCATCCAAATTGGTGCAGTAGTTAAGGCATGAAGAACAGATAGTCAGAGACAGAGTAACTTCCGCATTTATAAAATTAGTATACATTAGGGCTTAAATTATGAACATTGCGTAGAAAATTGGAAATTTACAAAAAAAATTTAATCAAATGGCCTATTAACATAGCTTTGATCATTTGACAGTTCGTATGAGTGCTAAATATAGTAATAATTCTTGAAATACAGAGGATAAATGGGGCACGAAGCATCCCCCAAACGTACCGACATTTCTTTGAACATACAAAGGATGAGATTCCATTCCACTCAATCAAAACTATGACATCACAAAACGGTACTTGCCATACAACTATCCCACATTCTAAATCATATCTCGAGAGCGACATTTGCATACGACCCAGCATCTCTGTAATATAAGGGAGAGGTCAAGTGGAAGGTGTTAAAGTACTTGGAGAAGGAAATTTGGTTCATGTATTCAGGTAGCAATATTGTTATGATCATTGACCGTTTTTTCTAGTGATATCTTTATATTGATTGTGTTGATTATTTAGAAGAGGAAGGGAATAATAATTATTTTAAACTAAACGGTAAACTGCTTTCAAATTATCAAACTAGGCTCGTTTAAATTTAATTCAGTTGAGTTTACTTCAATTATTATTTTGATGCAATAATAATGTACTTCAAAAGAAATAATTCACGCATTTTTCTACATCATTTATCCTTTTTTATATAATAAACAGTGTATTATATGTTATATAAATATATTTTATATTGTATGTTTATTTTATAGTGTCTGATTTAATAACGTAATCTATTAGCTGCGCCCTGCGGTTTCACCCGCGTAAGTCCGTATCTCGTAAGAATATCGGGATAAAAAGTTGCCTATATGTTATTCTAGTTGTCCAGCTGTCTACGTACAAAATTTCATTGTAATCAGTTCAGTAGTTTTTGCGTGAAAGAGCAACAAACACACACACACATCCTTGCAAAATTTCGCATTTATAATATTAGTAGTAGCGCCCATGGGCATTCATAAAGTTATAATCCTATTGTTTATTGTTTTATCGATTCTCGATTATTGAAATTCACGAGAAATATTCACCTAAATAATAGCACAAATATAAGATCAATGCATTCACAGCCATTTAATCAATGTGTTTGATACCAATGTCAAGTGTCAAAAGGGTGTTAAGTCAGTGCTAAGGGTACAGTGAGGGTACAAAAGGGTCTTTATATGCTGAAGTTTCCAGTGCGGTTAACGTTGGATGTGGAAGTCTTATTGTTTTGACATTATCGACTTGGGTCAAAGTGAACGTATATCTGGCAAGATTTGCAAATAGTTTGGGTAAAATTTATTAATGAATGAAGGAATTAATGAAAGAATGAATGAAAAATTATTTATTGTACATCATATAGAATACATTTAAAACACAATAATATATTAGAAAGAAGGCGGCCTGATCGCTAGCAACAGATCCCACTTCTTAATAATATTATAAATTCGAAAGTCTGTAAGGATGTGTGAGTGTTTCATACTCTTTCACGTAAAAACTACTGAACCGATTGCAATTAAATTTGGTACATAGATACCTGGACAACTGGAATAACATATAGGCAATAAAAAAAAAATCTCGATATTCCAACGGGATATGGACTTACGCGGGTTAAACCGCGGGGCGCAGCTACTTTCTCTATATTTATTAAAAATCGTATTAAAGTCCATTGTTAAGAGCTTCTGTTTTGGTTAGCTTTAATTATTTAACAAAAAATAATCAAATTTAATGGAAAATGGCGCCTTAATTCACCAATCAAATCCATTATTATGTTTAAAATATAGTATTTATAAATTTCTATTAGATAGAAAAGACGCATAGTCACGTAAGCAGTATTTTTACTCTTTTTATGCTTAACGAATTGTGCATTGACCTACGTAATTTTCACAAAATTAACTAACCAATTAATACCAGTAAAGGGTTAACAATAAGCCGGCATCTTAGTAATTATTTTGATAGGGCCGGTCTCCCGCGGGAGGGCATTACCGTAGACTGGGGCATGCATGCTTTAATTAGTTTCGGATTAGCTATTGTGATTAATTGACGTCACCTGGACTAGGATTATGGGATTTTTGGTTTGTATGCTGATTGTGTCGTTGTTTAACCGTAACACAATAGAGTCACGAAGTAATTTATTTATTTAAAGTAACTACACACAACAGATAAAGAGCACATTGAGCATATTGGAAATTACATAATTATTTTTGTGTTCAGATCTCAATTCAATAATAAATTACCACTTATAATTCCTATTATGTTTAAGTTTATAATGTTAATCATCTACATATCTACATCAATAACTGTAAAAAAAATATTATATATTTGCTTGTTTATAAGTAAGTATTACATTCTTATTTAAATATCTTTTTCATGTCTAACTGTACTATATTTAACCATGACATAATTTTATCAATTCTATAAGTATCAATACACTAATTAAAATTTAATACAATAAAGACAATTGTATTATTGTATCTAGTGTGAATATACCGAATAGATTAATACAAATAGTTTTAGTACTTTTTTTATAGTTATATATTTTTCTAATGAGTTTTACATAGAAAACCAATATGCTGGTCAGGAAACTGGTTATATAATTAATACTTTTTATTTATTACAAGCTAGCGACCAGCCCCGGCTTCGCACGGGTGCAATTAAATATGACATATATAAACCTTTCTCATGAATTACTCTATCTATTAAAAAACAACAAGATCTAAGCATACCGGCACACAGACGGCGGAAAGCAACTGTGTTTCATATAATATAGCATTATATAAAGAGTTGTTATATTGTTAAACCAATTGTTTTAATACCCAAAGAAAATGTCTGAAGGTACAATTAAGAGGGATTTTAAAAGATTATGCTAAATTACGACAAGTTAAACCGCCGAAGTCGCCTTAACGCAAATTTTGCCATAATTATGTGATATAATAGAGTTCGTATTTTGTTACATACGAAATAAGTAAATTGAAAATATTACAATATGATGAAGTGAAGGTCTTTGAAAATTTGTTTGTTTTAGCATGTGTCCAACTTTTTAATAATTATGCCGACTATAATAAATAATCAGTACCTAGATACTTATACAAAAAAATGAAACAAACGAATTAAATTTAAATGAAAATACGTACTATGATAGTTTATTATCATTCTCAATTGATCATAATCATGGACATTCAAATATTCCGTTATCTACACTAATATTAAAAAGAGGAAGAATTTGTATTTTTGTTTGCTCGTAATGCATAAACTCAAAAACTACTAGACCGATTTCAAAAATTCTTTCACCATTTGCAAGCTGCAACTTCACTGAGTGTCATAGAGTATACATGTACCATGAGCAAAGCCGGGGCGAACAGCTAGTCTTTTAAATATCGAATACCTACCTAAAAAGAGATTAATTATCTTTCAAATACATCTATATCAACCTTAGATGAATTTATCTCAACTAACCAACTACATACACATACTTTACAAATCATTACATAGTAGAACACAATTTTATTTATTTACTTATCAAAATAACCAAATCCCTTTCGCCGTCTGTATGTTTGCATGATATCTAGATGTTTAAAATTACTCAACAGATTTTGGGTTTTTTCAGTAGATAGAGTGATTCAAGAGGAAGGTTTATTTTTATAATTATGTAGAAAAGGGGGGAAATTTTACTTCGAATTTAACGCCTGCTAAGCCGCTGGTTTATTAAATATGGTAAAAAAACTTGTTTAGTCTAAATCGTCTCACTAATCATGATAATACGATAATCTGATGAAATTATTGTATTGTCACATGATTGTGACTGATCCTTGATAAATGTACAAAATTTAAATTAAATCTATCGGTACAAAACCGATATAAATCGACTTGAAAGAAGTCGTATACACACAAACACTCAGGTAAAGCTAATAAAAGCGTGTTAAAAACACTTCAATTTCCACAAAACACAAGCGAACGAACTTCATGTTACTTCTCACTTAACTGAAGTGTGCTGTAATTTTAAAGTTTCTGCTAAATGTCACTCCAGCTCATATTTATCCAAATACGAAGCAGAAGGAAAACAGATTCCGTGTCGCATAAACTCGCTAGATGTATGAAGTTTCTTCTGTAAATATACCTAAGAGACAAGTCTAGTCTTAGTATAAGTCCACTACCATTAGCTACAATTGTGTTTAATTTCAATCGAGTTTACTGTGATTCTTTTGCGTGTTTGAATTGGTTTAGTGTGTCGTAATCGTATCAAAATTATAAGGTAAATAACGACAAATATTGACATAATTACGTAAATATTGACGTTTATTGTGTCGCCATATAAATGGGCCACGAAATTATTATCGGCTAGTATTATCCTTTACCGTACCTACTATAATAATAGACTACTAATAATATTAATTAAGTTAAGTTAAACCTAATACTCAAAAGTTCGTGCAAAATCATTGTAGAATACAAATATAATGTGGACATAACTATCAATAGAATCCATCCTCTGTGGGATCATTTAAGAAAATGAAACCAAACGAATATACTGACTTCAATAGACTTAAACAAAACAGCTTACGCGGCGAGACGTTGACATGACGTGAATTTTATTCGAGTTTCATTCTAATTGACGTGGTAAGGGCGCCATTACCATGTGTCCTGAGGGAAGGAAGCGTTTGTCTTTTTAGCACATTTGTTTAAGCGATAGTTGTATTTCTTAGCCCGCATTTTCTTTAAAAAGTATCAAGATATTGCAGTCGTATTTCAGTTTTGCGGCGTTTGTTTCGTTGTAATTCTGTAGTTGGATGGTTATAGAGCTTATAAAGTTATCTGTTACATAATAAACTATGATTTATTTGTCCGGGCTATCAATATTGTTCTGAATAGAAATGCATACTAAACAAAAATAAATTAATTCAATGATAATACAGAGAGCTTCGTTAAATGATCTTTCGAAGATCAAACGAAAACCCTGCCCCATCCTCCAATGTATCTCAGGCACTTCCAAACTCACATCCAACCACTATATCTACATATCATATTAACAATCATCATTAACAGTAGACGCAATTAATGCTAGGGTGACCATGATTCCGACCATTCAATCAACACTGGGACATAGTCATAAACCGGACAATAAATACTCGTCGGCGATCGTCAGACTCGACATTTATGATACGAACGCGTGACACAAATCGCTTGGGGTGATTGTAATTGATGCAGAATGTCCATTTTTACATATATTTCCTTATGTATTAGAACGTGGAGTTTTGGTGTCGATGAATATGAATCTCATTCAATTGTGAATTTTTAGGTAGGATCTAAGTCTTTAGGTTCATGTTTATTCATAAAAATGTTCGTATAGCTTATTGCCAAACTTTTTATTTGTTATGTTAATCACCATGATACTACATAAACTTGGTAATGAAACACTCAGTTTACCTTCGAAACGATACATATTTACATCCTTAATTACAATAATTAATAGTAATCAGAATACGTAAACTGAAAAAAAATTACGTAAATCACATTGATATAAAACTTTCGATAAATAATGTATATTTACAAAAAATTCGTTTCATTAAGTTACAGATAAAATGAAATCGAATATAGACACTTCAAAAATCATCACAATAGAGCGCTCTCGCGAATATTATGAGTATCGATAAACGCGTAAAATGAAACAGGAAACGGACGTCCAATAAACGTCAGCCAGGATAATGACGTCACGCTTGTGGCGCTTCCGAAATATTTTTACGTACACCGTCCGGATCGTAAAAGGTTTACGAGCTAGGTTTATTAATCCACACTATTTATTACAAATGGTTACCCTTGTTTTGTTTTATATTGCATTCATAAAAACTGTGTGACGCTTTCGCTAATTATCTGTAATTAGAATGCTTTTGTCTGTCTTTCTTTGCAGAGGACAGTCCAGCAAGAAAGTCTTTAAACTTTAATAAAATATGCATAAATGACCTAGATGGGAAGAAAAACTAGAAAATCTATACTTACCTCCATTTACTACTATTTCCTTTAATATCTCACTGACTTAATATATAACTTTTAATATAGACCATTTCTTATACAGGCATTTCTATTGGAAAGTAATTCTTTTCTGACATTCGCTTCTTATTTGATTTTATTCTTATAACATTATCGTAAGATTTAACCCAACATTTCAAACACCTAGTAAAATAATAAATCTGTTATTATTATTCGTGCAGAATTTCTCTACAATATACTAACTATAACTATCTCTATAATAATACAATCATCGATAGCATCATATCATTACATAACTGAAAACAAGACACCATCAAAGCCCAAGCACTCTAATTTGTCCTCCAAAATTATATGTAAATATCACAAATATTGTACGGTCATTCCTTGCTTAATTAAGTGTAATTCAGCACGATTCCATTGAAATCCGGTCGCAAATCAAAATGCCCGTATCTTCTATGGGAAAGTAGATCGTCCGGTGAATTGGTGATTATTATTTGGGGTCATTTGGCTAGGATAAAAGCGGACAACCCCATTATTCAAATCGTGGTGTGGAGTCGATGGTGGAATTTTAAAATTGAAATTTTTAAATATTTTAACGACGTATGAAGTATAAGTAAATTGAAAATGAGTAATTATGATACAAATGTACTACAAGAATTATTGTAATTAAAAAAAATGTTTTAAGTTCTTTAAAACTAGATGATATGTTGATATGGAGATTTTGATATGTAAAATTTTTTGCTTAAAACATTGTTTATTTATGACATGTTAAGCGGGAACGGTGTCATACCAACACTCAGAATGTTTATAATATTGTTTTTAATTGGATTAACTTTCCCAGCTAATTGTTACAATGTATGTAAGCAGAAACATTGAATTATGACAACTTATGACTACATGTACATACACAGGTTAATAGGATATTTCTAAGTTCCAGTTACAATCATAATTCATTTCTAATAAGCTCTATTAAACTAATAGGAAATTGATTAAATTTGAATTTCAACAGCGACTCCACAGTTTTGTCTAATAAAAATTCCTAAAACCCATTTGTCCGGTTAAATGGAGTAAATTTTTTCCATCTTGCGACTGATAGCCGCCAGTAATTGAGAGTCAGCTCTGAATATTTATTGTCTTGTAAACTCAAACATTTATTTATTCAATTAAACTTCTTATAGAAGCACTTTTGAATCGTCATTTTATACAGTTTTAACATTTACAACCGGTTCGGAAAGCAGTTTCCACAGAGAAGAGCCGGCAAGAAACTCTGTAGTTGCTCTTTGTAGTATGTAGAAAACAATGATATGGATTTTGTGAAACTTCCTTAAATCAGTTTATTTACAAATAGTTTTTGTTGAGGCGGTACCATGGAGGCCCAAGGTACAAGCGTTTTCAATGGAGAAATATTGGATTCGATCTCAGTGTAGGATTAATAAACTCTTATTCATCACTTCTCCTATTAAGTATCCCTAATATTATAAATGCCAAAAGGAGCAACGAAATTAACAGGAATTATGCAGAGAAAAATCTGCGACTGTTGAGTTCATTTAGTTTCGTTATCATTTGACAATTCGGGGCAAACCGCGGGCGGAAAGCAAGTAGAATAAAACGTATTATAATGCTTGTCGGTAAAACTTATAGTAAGATTTTAAAATTTGTGTGTTAATGTATATATTTTTTTGAAATAGTTATTTATATCACGGGGTTTTAATGTGAATATTTAATTTTAAATGTTATCAATGTAATATGTAGATGTTACATGTTGTTTGATCTCAATTTCTAGTTATGAGAAAGATTTCAATAGCAGTAAAACACACATTTAAATATGACACATTAATGCTCTAAGTTAATCAGAAAGAATAAATCAATAACAAAGGTGTGTTTCTAATTAGTCTAAATTAAAACCTATACACGTAAACTAGGAAGCAAAATTCCGTCTCACCACATTAATGTGATTCTAATAAGTAGACCATACCATTTTGTACTTTACATAACAAACAGAAACAATGACTCATCATATATTTAACACGGCTATTAACGTATTTCATCGACCATAAACACACCTGGTCACCAGACATTTTTTTTCTTGACGCGTGGCTTGCATTTTGCACATTATAGAAAAAGCAAAAAGCTAACATCACGCGGTGTTCCCAGGCGGTCACCCATCCAAGTACTGACCGCGCCCGACGTTGCTTAACTTCGGTGATCGGACGAGAACCGGTGTACTCAACGTGGTATGGACGTTAGCGACAATGCAACTAAAATTTAGAGATAAAAATTTAGGTTAAAGTTTAAAATCTTTCTAGTCAAATAACTAATTGTAAGAACCTACTAATATGATCAGTTGTTCTTTTACGCAAAATGTAATAATAAAATATTTAAAATGCGTTATTGTACCATATAGACTACATACCAAACTCCTAGAAACATAAAACAATCCGAAGATCAAATTCACATGATTGTTTATCTGACTTTTTACTATTATTACTGTAGATAATAAAATGAAAAATACATTTTACTTTAGTTCAAATTGTGATTATTGTCATTAAAATGTGTCTAGCATAATTGCTTGTAAAGCATGGGTAAAACACAATTATTATAGTTCCAGGTGCAGTTTTAAAAAATCAGAAGTACCCGTGCGTAACCCGTATAGGTTGCCTACAAGAAATACTAAGTTAGGTCAAGCGTAAAACCTAGCACTATTGGACACAAGACATCTGCCATATGTAACCTTTAAATCGCACACCTTGAGTGCAAAAAATTTAAAGGTCAACCTTCGCGCCGTGTGCCTAGGCGGTCACCCATCCATCTACTGACTGATTTCGACGTTGCTTAACTTCAATGAGAGAACGAGATCCGGTGTGTTCTACGAGGTATGGAATTTGGTGTTTTTTTTTTATTTCAAAAATAAGTTATTACATATTAAATTACAACTACTTACCTTAAAGGAATCTCTTAATATTATATTCTTTACGAAATAGTCTCCCTTTCTTTCCTTTTCTCATCAAAATTTTCGCTTCGAATAAATTCATCCGAAACATTATTAAAATAATAAACACCTGAATAAAGTACCGAATTAAAAGCATTAATCATTTTTTAAATTCCCTAACCTTATTCAAAATCATAGCCGCAAACAAGCTACAAACGTCAATCGTCTTGACAAACACATTCAACCGTTATTTTACTATTTAATTACATACAAGCGTATGTAAAAAATAATTAGTTGGTAGTAAGTGATGCGTATCATCGCTACTATACTGGCCTGCAAACATCTGTCGTTTGAACTTTAATGAATACACCTTGACTGTCCCGTAAGTGCGGGCAAAAAATAATCAGTGTATCGCTAACTGTACTAATAATAACTTTAT
>NC_052110.1:1581253-1586058 GCF_012273895.1 Zerene cesonia
AGTAATAAATGTTATTTGCAGTTAACAATTTTCTTTTTTCTTTATTACAATATTTATGGCAAGACTAGGTAATATAAGTAATAGGCAAAGAGTATGTGCGACATTTATGAATAGAACATGAATTACTAGATGCGCCCCGCGGTTTCACCCGCGTAAGTCCGTATCCCGTAGGAATATCGGGATAAAAAGTTGCCTATATGTTATTCCAGTTGTCCAGCTGTCTACGTACCAAATTTCATTGCAATCGGTCCAGCAGTTTTAGCGTGAAAGAGCAACAAACACACACACATCCTTACAAACTTTCGCATTTATAATATTAGTAGGATAGCAGGATTTAACTCTTTATGGTACATGACAAGCGAAAACACAAATGGAAACAATTACACGACAACAATATAGTACAATCGGCGTCCTTATCCCTGTGCAGTGATCTCTACCAGGCAACCGACCAAAAAATTAATTATTATTTTCTGGAAATGAGATAATTAACCTTTCTCGCAGGAACATTCCAGATTCTAAAATTAAACCCCACTGAGTTATTCAGCTACAAAACAAAAAAGGACAGTCTAGTAATTAAGAAACTTCTTTAAAATATATTGTTAACAAGCGTCAATACTTTAAGTAAAGGCACATATTATGATATAATACTATTCTAGGTAAAGGTGTTCATCAAAAATTTAAAACGTAGTAAAAGCTATATCATGTGCTTGGTAATTTTTTAAAGCGAAGCGACATTAATGCTTAATAAATCCAACGGATGCCATCATAAATTAAAAATTAGATAAAATACAAGTAAAATGAATGGGTTTATCAAAAAGCCAACATCACGCGGTGTTCCCAGGCGGTCACCCATCCAAGTACTGACCGCGCCCGACGTTGCTTAACTTCGGTGATCGGACGAGAACCGGTGTATTCAACGTGATATGGACGTTGGCGATGGGTATATTATAAAGCAGCTACAGAAGACAGATATGTGATATATGTAGTATATGTGGCGTGGTGGATTATGGCCTGAACCCTCATAGGAGGCCTGTGTCCCAGCAGTATGTGTAAACTACTAATAAATATTATCTACATATATAAAATTCTCGTGACACAATGTTAGCTGCCACACTCCTCCGAAACGGTTGCAACGATTTTCATGAAATTTTTTGTACATATATCGGGTAGGTCTGAGAATCGGACAACATCTATTTTTCATACCGCTAAATGTAAAAGTAAGGCAGAACACCGTTTGCCGGGTCAGCTAATCCTACTAAAATTATAAATGTGAAAGTTTGTAAGGATGTGTGTGTGTGTTTGTTGCTCTTTAACGCAAAGACTACTGAACCGATTGCAATGAAATTTGATACATAGACAGCTGTACAACTGGAACAAGACATACTTCGTACTTGATCAACTTTTTGACCCGATATTCCTACGGGATACGGATTCATGCGGGTGAAACCGCGCGGCGCAGCTAGTAATTCATAATTTTACCCATAAGTTACAAACTTAAATATTTTCTTTTACCATAGACTAATTAACAGTTACCAAATGCGAAACGCCAGATGTACGTTATTAATGCTATGACTAGCTATTTATACAGGGTACACTCGCATGAAACATCGCAAATTATCTAACAATATTAAGTGCTAGCACCGGCAATATCATTAATTTTAATTGAGTGCCGACTCGCCGTGTTCTGAAATATATTCGCGCTAGAGATAAAATTTATTTGTTTAATTTTACACCCGTACTATAAATAGTGAGCAATGGTGATTAATGCGCATTGTAGAATTTTGTTTTCCTGCAGACATACCTAATCGAAAAAAAATAACAATACTAATTCTATAAAGTTGATAACATGCAAAAAGCCAACATCACGCGGTGTTCCCAGGCGGTCACCCATCCAAGTACTGACCGCGCCCGACGTTGCTTAACTTCGGTGATCAGACGAGAACCGGTGTATTCAACGTGGTATGGACGTTGGCGATAGCGATAGCATAAAAGATCTATAGAACACCGAATAGACAATAATGTACTTAAGCTGGTCTTCAATAACGAACTTTTATCCACAATCTGTGGCTTAGAGAGAGCCATGCTAACTGTTGACCATTTTCTCGTTTAAATAAAGAAGAGATGTACAACATTCTTAATTCTAATCTATAATAATATAATTACTCTTTACTCTATAGTAATCTGCTCTAAATATTTCAAACGAAACTCAACCTTATACCTATACTTATACTGCCACTTGTTACTGTAATATCTGAGATTAAATTTCATCTGTTCAAGATTACAGAGTCCGATGTTGCTACCACCAGGGAACAAATAGGTTATCCAGGTTATTAATACGCATCTAGTTGTCCATACAGAAAATCGATAAAAAAGGAAGTATTTAATATTTCCGGCTGTATCGTGTGAGTTCCAGTAGAGTACCTAGGAAAAAGTGTTTATTTGGTAAGTTACATAGACTTACCAAATAATCACATATTCCACAGCTTTATGATATAAAATTCACTTGAAAGTACGTAGTTATCCCACTAATATTGTAAATGCGAAAGTTTGTAGGATGTGTGTTTATTTATTGATCTTTCACGCAAAAACTACAGAACCGATTTCAATGAAATTTGGTACGTAGATAGCTGGACAACTGGAATAACATATAGGCAACTTTTTATCCCGACATTCCTACGGGATATAGACTTACGCGGGTGAAACCGCGGGGCGCAGCTAGTCTATAATAAGCAAAATAAATTAATTTTCGTCTATATCTGGTTTATATAATCTCTAAATGGCTGTATATAACGGGTCCTTCACACATAGCCCATGTTGCGGCTAAGGTAACATTTACCACCATGAACAACAAATGATGTGTTTGTTACACAAAAATATTTTTCTCAAATTGCATAAAACTCGATTTTATCCCACAATAATCCCAGATTATCCGCGCCGCTGCAATCGCAAATTAAATCCAGCAATTGTGACAAATCCCATCCGTCATCCAGCCCCTCATTTGCATGAGAAAAACTGAAGAACAACTATTTATCAAATGGCGAGAGGACTTCCGGCCGCCATGACAGTAGGCGCGACGAGCATCCGCTTTTGTATATACAAGTTTACTGGATGTGTCACAAAACGATTACAAAGTCATTAAATACGATCAAAAGTAAGACACATATTTTTATAATTTAAATAAATATACAAGTCATAAGCAGTAAGAACCTCTCATCGTAAAAAGTAAAGAAAATTAGCATTTACTTCTGTTAGTCGCTAATGACGTAGGTATATTTGATAATCCAAAATCCTACTATATTATAATATTATAAATGCAAAAGTTTGTAAGGATGTGTGTGTGTGTGTTGCTCTTTCACACAAAAACCACTGAACCGATTGCAATGAAATTTGGCACGTAGATAGTTGGACAACTGGAATAACATGTAGGCAACTTTTTATCCCGATACTCCTACGGGATACGGACTTACGCGGGTGAAACCGCGGGCCGCAGCTAGTTTTAAATAAAACTAAATTTATCCTACACACAAAACAACATATTTTTCTTTGTATCTACATCAGTAAGACACAAAAAACACTTCCTTCTAGCTACATAACTCCATGTCTCAATGATCCCTGATTGGGGAGCGATCTCTATTTAGATAATTTAGTGGTTCTGTGGAGATGAAATATTTCGCCTACAGCCTAAGGGTCGCGTCTCATCTTGTTATCTTGCAGACGCCATTTTGTGTACCTGATACCCTTAATCGTTTAACATTATCCACCACCTTTTAGTGACTCGGAAGTCGGATTTTATGTTTTGAAGATGAATGTTCAAAGCAGTTTTATTTATTTTCAAATATAATTGTAATACTGTTTGCATAGCTAAATATGATTAAGATATACTATGGAGACTTTTCAATAAGTTTTTTAAATACTGTAAGAATTTCACGAGTTAGTATTTTCTCTATCTGTTAGTACCGGTGAACTTCTGTAACTACATCCACATAATATTGACATCTTTCCCTGGGTTATTGGACTTGACACAGGTTAAAAAAATATCGTTCAACTTGAACGGAAAAATTAATTTGAATATCACCCATAGTTTCGCTACGATCAACCAAAAAAATCTATTATCATTTATTCAGTTAAAATACGATCGTTTATTTATCAAACTTACCATACATTGTAGCAGTTTTAAATACTTGAGAGGATTTATAATACGAAAATAAAAGATAAAAGATATTTTTAATTTACAGATAAATTATTCACGTAGCTAACATGTTATACAAGAGATTAAATCATAATATATAAGACAATAACTATTTTATAATTTCGACTTATCAAATATCCCTTCGATAGCTCAGTTGGTAGAGCGGTGGACTGTAGATGGTAAACAACTGATATCCATAGGTCGCTGGTTCAAATCCGGCTCGAAGGAAATTTTTATGTTTGGTTTATATATTTATTGATATAGGTAGATATTTTTCTGTTTGTTTCACTTATGCAAGTACATGTAATTTTGCCAAAATCAATCAAAATATTACAGCACACACACACAAGAAAACAAAACACCAAAATTATTTATGTTTATTACATTCAACATATAGATTTTTACAGTCTGCGATGAAAATAAATAACATTAAATTATTCACGCTTCAATAAAAACACAAAATAATTGATATCAAGCTTGTAGCAAATTCCTTTCGCTGAGAAAACTGCAATCAAATAATACGAAATTCAATTTGTACTCGGTTACAATTCGAAACCCTCGAGCGTGCTGAATCAATTACGAGAAGATTTCCTTTGTGGTAAACATCAGGTAAAAA
>NC_052110.1:1587058-1613743 GCF_012273895.1 Zerene cesonia
TCTTTAGAATCTGTTAGTTCCCTATGTTGAATTTGTTTATATGGGTTATTATAATAACCTATATTTGGCCTGGAAGAGATCGCTGATAAGCGATAAGGTCGCCTTATGTACTATGTTAAATAAATAAATAAATAACCTAATCAAAATAAAATCATTATTAAATTACGTAATTCAATGTTAGTTGGACACATACAAATCGTTTCTCCTCTTTTCACCAACGTGCCTAAAATGATAACAAATCGAATGCTCTATGACACGATACGATAACGTGACTAAAAATCGTATCGTCAACCCAAAATAGTTTCACACTCAGTGAACAAGACCAATTATACGCAAATAAAGTTAACCCTTCAGAGCTGTGGAACTTTTTAATTGACGCTAAATCGAAAAGGGATCACAAAAACGACTTAGCCCATTGTTACCAGAAATATCATTAATCTATGTGGGTGGCTCTTGATTCTTTACAAGCCAATATTGTAAAACGATAAAATTATATTAAAAAAATATTACTAAATACGATTTTTTGATGTCATGCTTCAAATGAAAACTTCAATAGAAAAGCAAAAAGCCAACATCACGCGGTGTTCCCAGGCGGTCACCCATCCAAGTACTGACCGCGCCTGACGTTGCTTAACTTCGGTGATCGGACGAGAACCGGTGTATTCAACGTGGTATGGACGTTGGCACATGTTTCATCCAAATAATAAAATATAATGTGTTCTTTATAGCGTTTTGCTTCAATATAACATACAATCACTATCATAATGTGAATAATTGAATAATTTAAGTTTTTTTTTTCATAAATGAATAATAAATAAGGTAAAATAAAATTAAAAAAATATTAAAACCTATAGTATTATATTATCTGTGATAAAACTATCTAATTAACATGGTAAAGTTTTGGTAAAGTCCCAAATTAAACGCGATTCCTTTACCCGTAATTCTCACTGTATCGAATTACAAAACATAATCCTTCTTTTGACCAATTGATGCGAAAGTCGTTAATTACCAACTTAACCCTTTGTCTGGCGCTGCGAATAAATCTGCGATACATACGCTTCTCAAACTTTTTATTATTATTTTATATTAGAAATGCAAAATCAAAATTGTGCTTAATTAATTTTTAAATAACATTTCTAACGTCCGTTGTATCGCCCCGTCATAGTTTTTATGCCCATGGGATGTCCCGCACAAAAATAGTGTTACGTTTGTCCACATCCTAGACACCTACGCCTTTCTTTAATCTCAAACTATCTATCCCAACTGTACCAAATTTCTTCTAAATCGGTTCAATGATTTAGCATAAAGAAGATAGTCAGACAAAGCTTCTTTGGCATTTATATTACACAATCGGCATTTATAGAATAATACCTTAATGATATAAAAATAACACATTCATGTTTTCATATATGACACTCCTAATACCACAATTTAACATTCGACTAAGCTCGCACCCCTGACATTGATTCATCCAAACCCGTCAACTAGTGATGGATCAAGTTATTAATGCTGAGAGCGTGCCGAATTTGCCCACTAACCCTTTCTATGCATATTTAATTATTCTGCCATTCAGCCTTTTTGATTTTCTTTAAAACGTAATTAATGGCTTTTGAAATCTCATCCGCTTGATACGCAGGATGGTGGTCGTTAAGGGCGTGAAGGAATTTAAAAAATGTTATTATTTTCAAAGTATGCTTTGTTTTGTTATCACATTGGGTATTAGTTTTTATAAAAGGGAAAGCTCTTACCTGCAATTGATACGATATGAATGCACAGGACATTTACCTCAAAATTGGTTAACACTTCACAATCTTCAATTGGTTCACAATGGACAAAAAATTGCGCCTGTCAAAATTTTAATAGCCATATAGCACATATTAAAGTTAGCTATATATCTAGCTTTTTTAAAAATGTTTAATAATAAATTATTTAGAATAATATTACAGCACTTTAAATAATGTTTGTATTGTGTACATGCGATAATATTCAATAAAACTTATTCGTATTCCTTACTCTAAAAACTTCATTTCTAATACTCAACTTCTCAAGTTGAGTGATATAGGTATTTATAAACAGCTTTCAAAAATCAAATGACCCCTCGGTTAATTCATTAAATTTAAATTCGTGCTCAAATATTCGCACGCGATAGTGACCATCTCTTTATGAATCATAATTGCCCGCATAACTGATAATTTCGAGATCAATTACTTCTTGCTATTTTAATCTTGTAGGTACAGTTAAACACAAAATTCGTATAAAAAGTTTATATAATTCGCTATGCAACTTTATAAATGTATTGATTTCTTTTTTATTTATATTTTTTTATCAAATGTAATGTAATTAATGATTACTATTTTAGGATAATAATGTCCATTTTCTGTTTGTAGAGATCACTTGTTAAAAATATAACCTGCTCATATCCCCCCTCTTTTACTAGTATTACCTAAAATAAGATTGGGCATTTACTTTGTTAAAATTGTATAATTAAAATAAAAACAGTTGTGCACTCGTCTGTACAACACAAAATATTAAACCCTTGCTCATTAAAGCCATGCGCACACGGAATTAGTATGCAGATGAGATGAATTATGTGAAGTTGATCGATTAGAAGAAGACGGGACAATGCGCCCGCATCGCAGTACGGGTTGGGTTTTGTCCACTTGATGTTGCTTGCGCGCACCTTTATATTTTAGGATACATAATACATATGATAGTAGTGATGTAATTTAAATTGCGCATTCTGTTACTTTTTTATTTCTAGTTAGACTTTGTCTAAGAGAATTCGCAAAAAGTAATTATTTGATTTCTTACCGTAGTACGTTATAAATCTAATAAACGACGATGATCTGGTAGGCAAAAGACTACAGAGCCTCGCTCATCGCCGTAGAGTGGCTTGTCTATCGGCCTTTTATCATTATATGGTGCACTGCACCACCTGGCCCTATGATAGCTACGCCACTGTCCATGTACCCGGACCAAGCGGTTCGACTCTACATTCTTTATTCGGACCGCAAGGGACTGGAACATGCTTCCTGAGTCTGTGTTCCCTGACGAGTATAATCTGGGGATCTTCAAAAGTAGAGTGAACAGGTTCCTCCTAGGAAAGCGTGCTCCATCTTAGACTGCATCTACGCTTACCAGCAGGCGAGATGGTAGTCAAGCGCTTCCCTATCCCACAATAAAAAAAAAATCTCGACACTAATTTGTAATGAGTAACTACTAAGTGGGTGGTTTTTTGTTTTAAAATGCATGAGAAGATCGAAAAAATGTTTGTTCAAATATATTATCGATACGATATGTACATAAATGAAATTTAAAAAAAGCAAAAAAGCCAACATCACGCGGTGTTCCCAGGCGGTCACCCATCCAAGTACTGACCGCGCCCGACGTTGCTTAACTTCGGTGATCGGACGAGAACCGGTGTATTCAACGTGGTATGGACGTTGGCGACAGAGTTAGTAAAATTAAACTACTGTTTTGAATTTGTAAATAAAGATCTAGGAAAAACACAAATATGTATACCGTTCTACTACTTTGTGTGAAAGAGATACAAACAAGAGAGAATACAACATGATACGATTGCCTAATTAGAAGCAATTAAGCGATATCGTGCAACTAATTAGCGGAAGATAACAATGTTGATTAACAATAATGTAATTACAGATAATAATACGAACGGTTCGTCACTGACAGTAAATTATTAATGTGAATAGCGATTGTAATATGGGTGTGACTTGTACCGGACATTATGGCGTCAAATCGTGTAATGATCGCTGCTTAATATAAGCTAATGTGTTAACTGCTTACCTTTTTTATTTTGACAAATAGACAACCATGTATCATAGATCTGCTTTTAGGTATACGTAAATAATATAAATACGTATTTTTTACAATTCATTTTAAATCCTTCATTTAAAACTTCCATAAAGGAAAATTATGTATAAAAAGCACAGATCATGATATATATATGTATAACATAAATTAGTTGGTTATCAATTTTTATTACCATAAATAAGCGATGTTTGTCCCAATATTTAATAGAATATAACCAGCATTATAAAACCATTCGCTTAGGATATTGGTTCTGACAATGTTCGAATTGGAATCCATAATTTATTCACCCCGTGCTGTTGTGTCAAATTCCAGTGTGGAAGTGTGGAAGGTTATTTATTACGTTTCAGTTTTAACTAGTATTATGTTCTAAATATCGAATTGTTCAAGCGTTGTGAAGATTAAATGAAGAAATACATGTTACACGTAAGAAATAATCAGATATTATTATAATGAAAAAGCTGTGTTTGATTTTACGCGAGTATTATACATTTGGAAATTAAAAACTTTTTAACGGATTGTAAACGCGATTTATTCATTATATTATTAACCCGACGTTTCGAACACTTTACAGCGAGCGTGCTCACGGGGAGACTCCCCGTGAGCACGCTTGCTTTTAATTTCTAAATGATAAAGCTGCAAAAGTCTGAACTTAATTTTTTTTTTACATGTATTATTATTGTGTTATCTGTGTTTTACATACAAACACAGATAACATCATAAGGATATTCATGTTGTATAGAAAATATGAAAATAATAACTGTCAAATTGTGTCAAAAATAAATATCCTATGATAAGATAAAAATAGAGACAATAGCATAAAAAAGGTGTGTGTGCGATTCACGCACGATAGAAGTGAAACTTCAGTAAATCTACAAAAGAACGATATGAATATAAATATAAAATATAAAATAGTATGTATGTATATTTCTGTCTCATTCTTTCCCGGCTTCATTTATACATTTGTGTATTGGTGTCCCTTACCTGTCGTTTTTCCGTTGCATCAGGTTTGAAATCACAACGATTCTAAAGAAGTTTCACTTCAAAATAATATTGCAAAAAAATATGACCGAAAATTCTAAATTGTAAAATCAAACTTAACCCTTCCACGCATCGCGGGGTCTCCAAAGCCATTTCAGGGTATTAATTACGGAATCGTTCACGCGTTGCTGACTGAGACGCGACACTCTTTCAATGTATTCACCCCTTATCTGCTACTCGACTGAATATTAATAATTTTCACTACAGGGGTAATCTTTGGCGATTAATATTTCGAATCGCAAAAGAGGATTGCGCATTAGAATTGTGGCTAAATTAACCATCGGATAAAATGTTACCTCAGTAGTTATATTTACGTTTAATTTTTAGTTTTATAGCATTGAAATGCTTTATAAATGAGAAATTTTGAAAGAATAGAAAAATATTGATCACGAGGCGGGATTCGAAGCCGCGTTTTTTGCCAAACCGTAGTAAATATATTTACGTTTCGAAAATTTTGTTTATACTGTACTCGGTTTTATTAAGGTTAGGTAGGCTAGGTTGTTAAGATTAATTGACGTTGTAATGTATAAAAACCTTCGTCTTGACTGTATCTATTAAAAACAGATTATTAAAAATTCATGGTATGCATATAACAGGCGGAAAGCGACTTTGTTATATACTATGTAGTGATTATATATATACATTATTTCTATTATTGTTTGGTATTATTTATGTGATTTTCTTATAAATCCACTTTCTGACGATGAGTAAGATAATAGTATCATATCTTTTACTCACTATAAACATGAAAGATATCCATATATATTTTATGGTATCCATTAACACAGAGCATTGTCGAACGGTAAAAGTGTAATCAAATAAAAATATCGCAGACAGATCTTCAATATTCATGAGGTTATAACCACGAATCATTGGAAGCAGTACGGGAGCAATATTTTTCCCAATCACCATTAGTACGTATCTGCTTGCCTACCGACCTTTACACAGCGTACGATAGCCACATGCTCACAGCTTGTCACCCAAAAATCTCTCATCAATCTTGCCAACTATTTCCGTAATATACACCTTATCAGCAACAACTTAAGGGTCGATTTCGAATGAAAGATAATCATCAGTTTGGTCAATCATTCTTGCAGTAATTTCGCAGCAGAATGCGGAATATGTCGACACTTCACTTTTATTGTATCAAATAATAGGGGTGTTCTTATAGCTGTTATCGCGTGTTTGATCTAAAATGATACTTGCCTCGCTCACTTCGAGGGGTGTTTTCTATAGAGCATGGTGCCAAATTTCAATCGATATCAAAAATAGAATCACTCAAATAAATATGGTATATCCAAGAAGGAATTGTCTCCTTTTGTTGGTGGTTTTATAATGCCGTTGACGTCAGAATGATGTATTTGATACGGTTCTAAAGAATATAAGGGGATCGTTAAGCTGGACTATCACTCAATCTTTAATATCATATTTGCTAGATGATTTCTATACTTACTGTAAATTAAACTGTCAAGTGCAGAAAGTATATTTGAAATAGCGGAAAAGATAATGAAAGTGAAATTCTTTTAAGTACCTTCTTTAGATTTAAATTGAGAACTTGTTTTTTATTTTATTTATCTTCTATAACCATATATAAATTGTTTATGGTTTTCCATTGCGCTGTCATAAAAGCATCTCAAAAGCGTCACTATCTGAACTCCCTCGTTTGCCACCGTATAAATAAATTCAGCTGAAAATATTCCGTGTCTCCATGAGCCATAGATTTTACGCTTCAAGGCATCTTGAAGACAATAAACTGAGCAAACGTAGGGAACGATAACAGCCAGCCATTTGGACATTTCAAACTTAGCTCGGATCTCAAGACATAACCATTTCCTATTCTCGTACGAGTATCATCCATCGAATACAACTAGTCTGCGAACTGACGTGCGCAATCAAAACACAATACGTTATGAATGGCTCACATTATATTGGAGCCAGCGTAGCTTGCGCTAGTTATGTGATATTGTATTCAATAATAGCATCTTCACCGTATAAAATATGGTTCAGAATGTGACAATGGAAGGTGTGTTTATTTTTGTAAATTATACTGTGACTTCCCAACTTTGGCCCATAACCGTCCCGCTGTGATAGGTATAAAACAGCAATAGGTTTCGATAAATTTTCTTGTGTTATTTATAGCGATAGTTTGGTATGGCGTCATTTCAGTCCATTACTTAAATAGTGATGATACCGAATAATAGAACATTTTCGCGGAAAAGCAAATTTTATAATAAAATTAGATAGTAGTGGAAATTAAATAATACCATAATTATACATAACAATAAAAAAAATTAAACCAAAAAGGTAAACCTTATATTATTAGTTTCGTTGTGGTTTGGTAATTTTTAGTCTGACTTTTATATAAATTTACCAATGACAAATGTAAACTATATTAGTGTTGCAATAATTTTCTATTTGTATTAAATAATAAGTTCATAATATATTTATCACTTTTATTTTATTATTTTGTTCGAATATTTTATTCACGTAATCGCCAACGTCCATACCACGTTGAATACACCGGTTCTCGTCCGATCACCGAAGTTAAGCAACGTCGGGCGCGGTCAGTACTTGGATGGGTGACCGCCTGGGAACACCGCGTGATGTTGGCTTTTTACTGTATTGGGTAACAATTTTTTTAAATTTTTAAAACAAACCAATAAAATTTTCATTACAATGCTCCTGTAATTGAACATGACATTTAATGAATAACCAAAACAAGAATGATTGAACTGAAAGCATCATAATAATCAAAATTACATAATTACACACAACCGATGTCAACCAAACCTCATGTTTATTTCACTGGCAATAATCAAATCGTCAATTACCCACTAAATAAAATGGTCCCTAACAAGGGAACACTCTTGTTAATGAACGAACTTTAAATAAATTGGGGTACAATTAACCCGCGCGCACGCGATCTTTTAGGCCTAAAAGCTTAGTACAAATTTTACTATAAGGTAAATAAATATAAGATTATATTTATTTAACACGTAATCTGTACTAATATTTTAAAGCTGGAGAGTTTTTTTGTTTATTCGTTTGTTTGAACGCACTAATCTCAGGAACTACTGGTCCGATTTGAAAAATTCTTTCAGTGTTAGATAGCCCATTTATTGAGGAAGGCTATAGGCTATATGTGTACTACGAGCGAAGCCGGGCCGCTAGTATTAATTACAGGGACAGTAATTTCAATATTTCTTTAGAACGCATGATTTATGAACGAAATATTTTAAGCTCCCGTTTTAGTTTCAATCAAATACAAAAAGAATACCTTTAAGCATAGGTACCTACTGCCTAACATATTAAAATTTAATTATAATAAAAAACTAATTATATTTAAACAGCTCCTAATTAGCTAACACAGTTCGTTATTACTATATTATGTGAACAAAAATATTTCATCCATCGCACATTTTCCTATACAATTACTTCCAAAATACATTTTCAATATAGTTCAATGATTTTATGGCGTACTATGATAGAGGATTTTTTTAAGTTTTTCTACAAACATAATATTTTACGTGACAGAAAAATTCTCATAGTTCATATAAATTATAATAATGACATAGTGAAGGGCTATGACGAAGCTAAAAATACCATAGAACAAAGTAAATAACATTGAATGTGTTAATAATTTAATCCCCAAATTAACCAACAACATTACAACGTATTTATCTTCTATTTTGTACAGAAAATACAATTATCGAAAAGATAATTTCACTTCGTGGCACGCACGTGCCAACTGTCACGTGTCAAATAAATTGCCACCTAAATTTTGTTTGTATTTAAGATTGAATGGAAATAAATTATAAATAAACTAGCTTTTGCCCGCGGCTTCGCACACGATAATTCGGAGTAGTTTTATAGATGTTAATATATATATAAACCTTCCTCTTGAATCACTCTAACTGTTAAAAAAAACCTCATCAAAATCTGTTGCGTAGTTTTAAAGATTTAAGCATACTCAGTGACATAGGGACAGAGAAAGCGACTTTGTTTTAAACTATGGAGTGATTGGTATTTTTGTAAATATACCTTCAAGTTTGTTTTCTTCAAATCGTTAATAGCTATGGTATTAAAAAAATGTTTCCTTTCAAATAATAATGAACTAAATAATTTATATTCAAGAAATTCAGTGATTGTTTCCACTCCATTTATAGCAAAAATATAATAATTATAATCGCTAGCATTTAAAGCCCAGTTAAAAAATATTAAATTATAAAAATATCACCTTAAAAATTTGTATGTACTTGATTGATTAGCGTACAATAATTAATAAAGAAATCAACACGGACGATGCTGTGACACAGAATATTAAGTACTAGTGTAGCTGTGGCGAGAAACATTTTATTTTCAAATTTAAAATTTGAAAGCCAGTAGGTATGTTAAATACGACATTGTTAGATGTTACATTTCTATAAAATTGTATATATATGCTATCATTAGGAAATATACCATAATTTCAGACGTATATTCATCGCTCCGATAGCCGTGATCGTCTAGTGGTTAGGACCCTACGTTGTGGCCGTAGTAACCCAGGTTCGAATCCTGGTCACGGCAGTGTCGCACACTGTTACGGCGGAGTTATGTTTTTGAGTTTTCCTGTATAGACATATACAATATATACATATATTATTTTAAATCTTTTTTAAATTTTTATTGTTTCGCTGATCATTGAAATAAAATAAATAAATAAAATCCGACATAAACCTAAAAAACAAATTTTAGGTACGCTGTAAATTATCTTTATTTTATTAACAAAACATTATGAAGATTATATTAAGTTGTATTGCATATTATTTAACATAACATTTTTTTATTTAATAGCATTGGATTTTTTTTTACTTTAGAGGGTTCAGTACTTCATAATAATAAAAAATAATTTTGTTTATTCTACAAGACCGATGATTGTGAATAATTTTACATTTGCAATTGCCAACGTCCATACCACGTTGAATACACCGGTTCTCGTCCGATCACCGAAGTTAAGCAACGTCGGGCGCGGTCAGTACTTGGATGGGTGACCGCCTGGGAACACCGCGTGATGTTGGCTTTTTGCTTGTTTAGAAAAACAAGTTTTTAACAAATTTTTGATTAGCACCGAATTATAAATTTACTGAATTATACATATATCTACATTTCCGTTATATACATTTTAACACAGTGTCATTATTTTATAATAATTAATATTGTTGTTATTGCTGTGATACAATTTAAACACATCAATTGTTACAACAATAACAGCTAGATCATTAAAACAGACGTAAATCCTGACCCATAATATCCTTAATGTATTATTAGGGAAATAACGAAATTACTGTCCAAGTTTCAATAGTGCCCAAAAACCAAAAACATCACCCCAAGGAGCGGTTTGCATAAAGAGAGATGTACATAAAATCTTACGATGACATAAAACAATTAAATAGGGTAACAACCAGATCGAAAATACAACATTTCAAACCCTAACTCCTTCGCTTAAGGTCGTTCAAATCACACAACGGGTGCATTATGAAATTTGCGAAATTTATGCAAAATCATTATAGCGTCTCTACGAATATGCGGAACAAAATTTTGGGTTCACAGCAATCGTTGCATTTGCTGTATACATTGCGGTATTGCTTCGTAAAACTTTTGCGCCTTACAATAAACAACGAGCAATATGTACTCAGCGAAGCAAATTTATCGAGTCGGATTTTCATTGCAGGGTGCGATATTCAATTCATCGAAAGCGTTCCCTTAATTTAAACAGGACAATGGTCAGTGGGTTGTAACTGCCTTGATCCTAAGTTATGTTAGGATTAGCTCTATCTTAATATCAGGTCCATTAACAGGGGTCAACTTAGAGATACGGGTGTGATTGAGTTAATGAAACCATCTTGCAATATATGTAAATGCATTGCCTCCGGCACTGTTTAGTGAGAGATTAAATTCTGTTTTTATTTATATCGCTTGTTTTGTTTTGAACAATATTTGAATGAAATATTTTGCTGAAGACAGTTAATTTTATTTGAAGATACATTAAATTCTCTTATATATTACACACTTTTGTAAAAATAAATATAATTGTAAAATAAGCGGTTAATATTTGAAGATTATTTGAATTTTAAGTCAACTACACGTCGTATAAGATATGTAGTTTAATAATATTATTTATTTCATAATAATTCTCTTAGTAATATTTTTTATTTGAAGTGGAACGATTCATTTATTGAGATTCATAGGTGTTCATTCTATCAATACACAATGCCATTTAAACGAATTTAACGTATATATTTGTAAAATAAACAAACAATAAAAAAGAACTCTAAACAAAAATGAATAAACTACACCACTTTCATGTTATATACTCTTACAAACCGTACAAAATTCTTGTTTATCAAAGATAAATTATCGTACCAAGTACTTATATGGGGAATATCTCATTCCCCATTAACATGCAAACATTGGAGACCAACAAAAGCCTGTAAAACAGATATAAATGACGTCAATTTATAAAGCATTGTTAGAGCATTCCTGTCATCAGTGTAATAATTGCATATACAGTGGTACTCCCAAGTACTTAGGGTTGAAATTTATCCTTTGTACAACTGAGATGCTGTGCAGAAGTTAATAATCAAGGTAACCAGTTTCTTTGCCAGCAATGATAAATTGTGGACATATTTTATTGGTAATGCGAAGTTGCCTAACCCTGAATAATTTCGTGTTATCTGTATAGAGGACCAAAAATTTACGTTAGGCCTAGTATATTATCTGTGGTTTTTGTAGTAGATATAGTCGTTTACGCAGCATTTTTATGACACTCTCTATTAAAATTTTTTTTTTATTCGTGAATACTGTGAACTGTGAACTCATATGGTAACACTGATAAGATACTATTTAATTTGAGCTATCGAGATTTTAATTCAAAATATTAAGTTATTACTACAACAAACGAAAGAATCAGCAGCTTTGAATAATCAAAAGTATTTATTTTGGGAGGTCAAAAATTTCTTAAATTTCATATGTACCAATTTCAGCTTTGATGAGCAGAGAAAAATCAAACGATATTTAATATATTATTACCGCACTTATGGCATAATGTTTATTAAATTATATTTCCTCTAAACATAGACTTGCCTATTTTATTTACTAATGGCCCAAAATACATTGTTGAATTGATCTTGTATGAATATTTTAATCCTCTTATTACTAGGCTTAGGGCACAGATTATAAAGCGCGAGGGCACAAATAGAGATGCGCTGATAACTTACGTAATCCTGGTAACAAATGGTGTTAATAAGAAACCTGTCGCGAGATTAGTCAGCGTTAATTGTGGTTGTCAACGCGCTAGTGATGTGCTTTCAAGTTACTTATCGATATCGATAAAACGTGAATGTCTATGGTGTAGTTGTTGTGGTGATTTGTGGATTGTACCTAATACTATATGAACATTGATGTTGTTGTATAGTAGCACTTTGTGTCTTTTAATTTTTCAAAATTGAAAATTTAAACCGTCACATTTTATATTAACATCTATTTATTATAAATATGCAGCAGTGTCGTCTGTGGTGAGGACATCGGACTTCAATAGAAGTCGGTGGTTCACCATTGCTCTAAACCGTAAGGGAAATCGGCAAGTAAAAGAATCAAAATTCACCTTAACGCCCATAAGAGGCCGGTGTTTCTATAGTTTATATAAATATGACGTGATTATGATTGTAAGATTCTTTTCAGTGTTGATTAGTATACCATAAAGTGTTAATAATTCGTTTAATATTACTTTGATTATTTATAATGGAACTTCTATTTTGGGCACATCACTATTCTATAATTCGACTGTGGTATTCGCGGCGTTAAAAGCGGATTACTTTTAAAATTAAAATGGCGTCCGCGGTACGTAATTAAAATATGTCATAATATTTAGGGGAGGGGTGGAATAGTAAATTAGAAAGGTTTCGTAGTTTATTACTTTAATCAATGGTCACGATTAATTATTTTGCGACTTTTGTGTAAATCTTCGCGAATTTATAAATTTTCTGTTTCATAAAAATATCTTATTTTACATTAGTATATGATGGCGGATGAAAATTTAAGTTTACCGACAATTTAAAAATTGCGATGCATTATACCTTATATATTAAACTTAAACTCAAACATTTAGTCATTCAATTAGACTTCTTAAAGAAGCACTTTTGCATCGTCATAACAAAGTTTAAACATTTTCAACATCAACCCACTGGTTCGGAAAGCAGTTTTTGTAGATAAGAGAATACAGTAGTGATAAAGAAAGAATACTTATCCATTTTGAATTATTCCTTTTCGCCACACAGGCTTCTCAAATAAAACGTTTTTAAATTTGTATTTATATTTTTATTGTTTCAAAATTTAAACGTCAATAGACATTTTTTGATACATTTACCCTTAACATTAAGATTCTAAAAATAAAAAGAAAAAGAAAAAAAAAGCAAACAATTATTTACATATACTCATAAAAATATTGTTATTTACACTTTATAAATAACTTAAAAATACGAAATAACATTACAATTTCAATTGAGATTACAATAGTCATAGTCGTCATACGTCAAAAGTCTCTATAACTTACATATTTTCTATGACAATTCCTTCACAAAAACTTATGATTGAGACAAGACAAAATACATCCATTAGATCCTGCACTAGCCACATTAGTACCGGTCAGCGAAATAGACGAACATTTGTTAGCAAGTTGGGTTGCCTTCATTAATTCGGAGCGTTAGTTATGACGCTTTAGAATTACTTGCACTGTTATATTCATCTGTTGGGTAACGTGCTGCTCTGTTTTGATTATCTGTAGCAAGAGTTATAGGGAAAGAGCGAAGGTAGTTATAAAAGCTGTTAGATTGTTTATATCTGAAAAATTATGGAAATAGACAATAAGGTAGGATTATGTACAAATAAGAACGTATGACATAGTTTGAAACAACCATTTAAATGCAAGATCGAACAAAACATGCTCCTTAGTAGTTTAATGTGTTTTGTCTTATGTTTTGAGATATGAATTGTTTACATATTACAATTGGAAATGTGTAATAGCTAGTGATATTAGTATTATTGAAATATATATATAAGTTGAATGTTATATAATAATTGAATGTATTGAGAAAATATTTCATGATAAAAATTTCACATCTATAGACAGGTCATGCTAGTCAACATGCAAAATGTATGTGCAGTTCTAGAACTATCTATGTATTAATTATTAATCAATGTATAAAATAAATTATTATACAATACACCAAAATGTATCAATACACGTTGGTATAGTATTCAGTTATCATGCGTAATACACTAATGCCCATGTAAAGCCTTTATAATTCAAGTTAATGATGCAACAAACGGGATCCAGCATCCGATTGAAGAGGGTCCAGCACAAAAACAAACTCTCTTTCAATACCGCGGACCCCTGTCAGCGAAACAAAACACTTTAAGAATGAAAAATGAAATCAAGTGGACATTGCGTATGTGGAGCTCGGTAAGCTTTGGACTTGACCAAATTGTGTGTTATTTTAGGTGTGCTGTCAGATACAAGTTAAAAAAAAAAGTGAAGTCCCGTTTCCCCTGGTGGGGTATGGGGCAGATGATGTACATCTGTTTCACTGATCGATTTTCTTTACGGACAAGTAGGTGTTCAGCCTTCTGTTTCCTGCCAGACCGAGATTTTTTTGTCCGATCAAATTAAAATGGTTGCAAAAAGTGATCCTTTACCATTTTTTTAAAGATTCCAGCGTTTGTGCTTTCCTAATGCTAGTTGGTAAGTTATTTCAGAGCTGTACGGCTTTTACCGCGAAAGAGGATTAGTTATTTGGTAATTTGCGAATTGCCAGGATTAAAAACACAGCTCTCTTTATCACTGATTCTCATATTTCTATACCATTGCTGTATTAAATTACACTCACACTTTGATTCAGAAGATTATGTATAGAGTCAAAATATATTTAACCAAAAATAGGCCAAGCTCGAACTGTTCGTATTCAACCCGCATCGTAACTTGACCATCCATTTATCAGTAGCACTTAAGCGAATTTACATAAAATCCGACGCATGATTAATGCGTGTACGTGATACGGTAGTGTCCGTGGATTATTCTGTTTATTTAATGTATAGTTGATTAATTATACCGCGAAATAGGACGGAGATAGCGCTCTGATAGCTGATCGAGCTGAGCCTGTGTGCATTATATTAACGCTTTTATTAGCTTCGCTTGTATGTTTGCATGTTACATTTAAGGCCCATTTTAACCAATTTTAATAGAATAGTTTATCTTTTTATTCATTATAAATGTTTCATGTTTATTTTTTATTTAATAATTTAATAAATTAGTTATAATATTTTAATATTACATTTTAAAGGGAATACGAATAGAATCAAACGTATAATTCAATTTCTAGGTTAAGTTCTAAAGTCACAGTTTATCTGAATCTGAACGATAAACTATACACTTTGCTTTCTTACATAATAAGATTTGCGGTTTGTTTATTTATATTATGTATTATATATAATAGCGATCAGATGAGTTGGTGGTTCGCTTGATGGTAAGCGATCGCCAACGCCCATGAACATTCGCAGAGGTAGTGCTTTAGCGCGCGGTTTGAGGGTTAAGGGATAAGGAAAGGATTGACGACTGGAAAGTAGGAATGGACTGGGAAGGGTGAGGAATACGGAACGGGCATCCGGTATTTAAAAAAAAAACTTTTTAAACCACACTTATATCATAAATGTGAAAGTTTGTTTGTTTGGATATTTGTTCCTCAATCACGCTGAAACTAGTGAACGGATTATGTTGAAATTTGGTATACAGACAGGGTATGAGCTGATTTGGGTGATAGTAAATTATTATTCCGAATAAATGCTCCCTTGGCATAAAACAGGAATCTTGATATCCAGGCGGAGCCGGGACGAACGTCTAGTATAACATAAAAGTAACACAGGTACCTTAACTACGTGAATTCGAAAAAACTGTCAAAATATCGAACTCGATATGTCTACGAACGGAAACCATAAATCTATCGGTGAGCCTTCGCTCGCTTAAATAATAGATGCGTTTTAACATCGTACGAATTATTCAGACGGGTCATAATTCAAATCGATATGAAATAGTGTTTTTTGGTAATGTATTGAAATGAAGGAAAATGTGAAAATGTATTGTTTGCCGTGATAAGATATATTTGGTTATGTAAATGAAATATCGAAGGAAAAAAAAAACAACAACGACACAAAGATTTTTTTACAGTTCCTACACAATGCAACGACACTTGCGTGAATAATTAACCTGAAACTCAGACATTAATTTAGTAACGTCAATGTCTTTATAAGCGCTTTTGATTTATTACATAATGATACTGATCCCTATTCGAATTTTGACGAAGTATGTTATAATTCAAAATAACAAACATTTTTTCCAGCAGAACCGCGTTTATAAACTACTAGCTGCGCCTCGCGGTTTCACCCGCGTAAGTCCGTATCCCGTAGGAATATCGGGATAAAAAGTTGCCTATATGTTATTCCAATTGTCCACCTATCTACGTACCAAATCTCATTGCAATCGATTCAGTAGTTTTTGCGTGAAAGAGCAACAAACACACACACATCCTTACAAACTTTCGCATTCATAATATTAGTAGGATTTGTGATCGCAATCTTCAATGGAATACTTGCAAGTTAATCACGCGTCACATCTACGAGCAATTGCATCTGCCCCCATTTCTCGTATTCATCACAACGCTCGCAACAAATCCGCACCGCAAGAACAGATGACGGTGGTTTTTCTCCCATCCGCTGTATTCAAATTTGACAGTGACAAATCCCTGGTCATTTCCGGCTGCGGTTCGGATCTTCATATCATTTATATTCATTCGCGTTCGAGTTTCGCGCGAGTGATAAGTCATCGAGAAGATGTTTAATATTAGGGGTGTAAATTAAATTACTTCGACTGTGGATTGATTGTGTTTTTATATTGTATTAACTTACGCGTGTATTTACATGTTATACGAGAAAATGTCTCTATTCTTGCCTTAAAATATTTTTACAATTTGTGATGTTGGTAACATACAGAATTAAAAAAAAATAATAATACATTTTGAGTTTGAACCGTCAGTTGCTGCTGGTTATGGATTAATCAAAAGGCGCTTACACAATTTAATAAATTAATTATATATTTCAGTCTTATTAGAAAAAAAACACATCTGAACATTTCATTGGTTATAAAGTACTAGCTTTTTGCCCGCGGCTTCGCCCGCGTAGAATTCGCTTATATCGCGCGACATGCTAAGGAGTATTTTCTTCGCATTAAAAAGTATGGTTTGTTCTTTCCCACGTTTAGCTCCATCTTCATACCAAGTTTCATCAAAATCGGTTTGACGATCGAACTTTCATACAAACTTTCATCCCCTCTTTAAACCCTTTCTACCCTTTTTTCGCGATAAAAAGTATCCTATGTCCTTTCCCAAGTTCAGTTCTATCTTCATACCAAATTTTATCAAAATCGATTCAGTGGTTTAGGCGTGAAAGCGTAACAGACAGACAGACAGACAGAGTTACTTTCGCATTTATAATATTAGTAGGGATTGTAGCCTGTTTTATGATTTATGATTCAAGCATACTTTTTAATTTTTTCATTTATGAAATCAAAATTAACATATCAAAATATGCTCTATTTTCAGTTTTAGTGAATACCCAAGGTACCAAGAACTTATATTTTATTATTTGTCTTCATTGTTTAAAGAATAATGCATTTCCAAGCCACTTCATCATAAGAAAACAATATGAAACAGCCAGACCCTTTCATAAATCATCATTAGCCTTTGTTTCTTATGCGCCAGTCTTGCATTGCATTTTGTCAATTTACTTTATAGTCCGAGAGGTAACCACTGAAATAGTTATTAAAGGGAACTTCTCGTTGTACAGATATTTTGATGCAATTTTAATGTATGATGTAATTTTAATCTAATTACGTTGACTGTAAGACTTTATAAAATTTTTATCCATTATAAGTAGAGAAAGACTATATGCGATTTTATATTATTCATGTTTTAATGTTATTTTTTTATAAACTTAAATACCTCAATAAATTTATCAATTTGTTGTGGATAATATTATATCTGATGTGTGAAGAAATTCTCCGCCATCTCTCGTATTATAAATATATTCGTTCGCGCCAAGTCCAATTGTTGAATTTCTTACTTAAAACTGAAAAGCTAAAGTTCAAATCAACTTCAACACAGCTCATTTCCTTTCATTTGCAATCAGTTTTCATTTAGTAATGCATTACCTTCAATTTCCAAATGAGAAGCAATCAGAGGAAAATACGTCTGTGAAGTCATAACAACGACCAGATTAACTTGAACCCTCGACGCTTGGTTTCTCACTCAAATCTCATAGGTTTATCGTTTATCACGGGTCTAGAAAGCTGGTGAAGTGTTATAAGGAAAACGCTCGAAGCATATTCGGTAAGAAATCTTGGATATCACTTAGCTTGGAGTTATAACAATAAATTCGCGATACCATTTACATGCGGGCGCTTGAGGGTGCGGCACGGTTCGCTGGCGATGGTAATGCGATGCCGCGAGCTTTTTCCTGTTTGTCCCTTATGCTATGTCAAAGTATTTGGAAAATACTTGTTATATTCGTCAATATGCTAAATTACTCTCTCGTGATTAGTCATGCGATAATACTGCTCTTGAGTAACGATTTTTTAATCTAATACAGTCGTAAATAATCTTTATATAAATAGCATTAAAATTCATAAATTTAACATTTACCTGTTAATCAGGTCGGCTTAACCAAAGTTTAAATATTTGATTTACATTTCAGCAATAATTTTATTATTCAAAGTCCAATATTATTGAAAGAAAAATACATTTACATATTTTATAATTGAAAATAAAAAGAAAGAAACGAATAGAACATCCAATAGTACAACGTTATTGGAATTAAAAAACAACCCTTGTTTTATTACGTGCGAGGCTGTCAGTTAAACATTGCAAACAATTTAGTAAATTTTATTGAAAATGTAGCGAAATATTCTTAAGTAAATGTCAAATAAACATTCTCCGAGCTATCAAATAGGATTGTATCATAAATTAAGGACAGTATACATGTTAATGGCATCAGAAAATCTAAGGCTTCCCTTTTCTTAACGTTCAATTGAAGAGAGAAATTTGCTTTTTGGATACGGCAGTTACTGTTAAGCGTATTTTAACCATTTTATTGGTATTATATTTAACAATTAGAATGAAGTATTTTCTTGTGTTTGATTTCGCGCAAGTATTATACATTTAGAAATTAAAAACTTTTTAACGCGTGGTCAAGGGGAGAGTGAGTCTCCCCTTGACCACGCTCGCCGTAAAGTGTTCGAAACGTCGGGCTAATAATATAATGAATAAATCGCGTTTAAAATCCGTTAAAATTTTTTTAATTTATAAATTAGAATAAATTCAAAATATTACTAAAATGGCTTATAATGTTTAAATGTGTTGTTTTTGTTAGAAAATCTGGACCTTGTTTAATCATATGCGGTAATTGAGCACGCTTCGGCACGAATTGGACCAGCTCGCACCGGGGAAGTACCACACAATCACAGAAAACTATGAAATAATAGCATGCTATTGTGTTTCATACGGTGTGTGGGGGAGCCGGAGGCACATATCCACTTCCTTAACCTTTTTTTCCCCTTAAAAAACATCTAAATCTTCGGTAATGCAAAAACATCTAAGATTACTCTTTTGAGTACATTTCGTGAGTTTCTCTTATTATTCCGATTAGGCTCGCCAGGAATAAAGAATTTCCTTACTTATGCTCTGCATGTAGGTGAGATAATTTAGCTGTATTATTAAGCGTGTTTAATGGAACTATTTGTTTCACTAATTACCATCCACATAAAGCAACACAATCACAGCAAAAACTAGTATGTTTACTTCATATTTAACTATTAATTGACTCATACATCCTCTTTATAACATTTCTTACACCATATCTATATTAAACCTTCTTATATACACAAACGTGTGAATTGTGATACAGCAAGTGTAGCGTGACTAAAAGCATTGTAAATTTCCAACAAACATCGCACACCACTCGTTCCGGTTCTGAGCGAGATCTACGACTCCCTGACGGGGCATTTTTGAATCTTCAAATCGTTTTAATGCACTTTAGAATGTGAATTTTATTCGAAGGTTTTCTTTATTGGATTGTCAGAAAACGTATATTCAATTTCACAAAAAAAACTGCTGAACCGGTTGCAATTAAATTTCGTACGTAGATAGTGGACAACTGGAATAACATATAGGCAACTTTTTATCCCGATATTCCTACGGGATACGGACTTACGCGGGTGAAACCGCGGGGCGCAGTTAGTTTTTAATAATCGTATGGGCTTCTATATTCAATGTAATCACGAATAATTAACATCTAAATCATCACATTAAAACCATTGATGCTTCAAGTAATTATGTAAATTATACGATCAGTGTTTTGATAATTGATTGCGCTTGTAATATTTGATATTTATATTAGCTGGTTGACTAATTCATCTTTCACTTTTCAATTATGAACATTTATTTAGGCTTATAATGGAAAAATTGTTGAGGAAAATATTACATATGTTATACCGAGAATGTCCCGTGCTACAGAGGAACGTAGGAAAAAGTAATAAAGAATAAAGTAAAGTTATCCGCTTTGTGTCAGTAACGCCTAAGATTCATCCATTGGTCGATATATACCTATTTTTTAGAATGATTGAACATATAGATACTTATTTATTACTAGTGGTCCGCCCCCGCTTCGCCCGTGGTACATATATAGCCTATAGCCTTCCTCAATAAATGGGCTATATAACACTGAAATAATTTTTCAAATCGGACCAGAGATTCCTGAGGTAAGTGCGTTCAAACAAACATACTCTTCAGCTTTATCATATTAGCATAGATTAACCGGAATAGTTTCCAACTTCGTATTATTATAGGGAATAATCTTTATATTGTTAGGACATGGTTGTATTGTAGAATTTTGGTTGACACCAGATTGACGGTCAGCGTAGACGAACGAAGTCGGGGAAGAGAACTAGTTATTAATATAGAAAACAGAAGCCACGTAGCGATTTTGTATTACTTTGCAAGTCACCGATGCGTGCAGATGTCAGCGCTAATTGCGCCACGCCGGTGGCATTCCCGCTAAATTGCTATGCGATTGGTGAAACTAATCTATTTCATTAGTGGTTACGGTTGCTGTTTACACGTGTGTTGACGATCAATAATTATTTTCGATAAGAAACTAAACTAAAACAACACTCAAACCAAACAAAATTAAATGGGACCACATGGCAGATACCAGCTTCGGTTTACTCACTAAAAGTTGTAAGGAACACACAAAAAAAGAAATATACAGGCGAATTAATATGCGTGTCGGTGCGAGTTGGTCCAATTTATGCTGAAGCATCCTTTTGCTCCCATAACAAACTTAAATAATAGTATAACACCAGAAAATATCGTTTAAAATACATACAAGAAGGATATACAGGATCGAAGTTAATATACTAAAATGCCGTGTGCAACATGATTTCATTTGACACAAATACAGGATTACATAAAGTCCCATCTATTCAATAATGTATCAAATCAAATGCAATCACACTCCGCACATAGGATGAATTAGTATATACTTACACATTAGAGCGGTAATGAGTCACGTTATCACTAATGAGATCAATAGAGATATGTATGTTTTATGTTCTGTTTACGGGGGAATTTCGTTATTAATATACGATAATGATTAAATTAAATTATAGCTTTATCTGTGTGAGTGTGCTATACAAAGTTTAGAATTGATATAACATTTATATTCAGTCTTATTTATACTTGTTTGGCTATAAATTATCTTTGATCGCTGTTACTTACGTTGCCATAATGGACTTTGAAAAACCGCCGCGAGTTCTGAAGTCTAATTTTATATAGCTCCATTGACATATATACATGCGGCAAATCACTACACAGTATAAAACAAAATCGCTTTTTCTATCTGTCCCTGTCCTTTTGCTTGTTGCATGTATGCTTTTATTATTAAAACTACGCAACGGCTTTAGATGAGGTTTTTAACAATAAAGTGATTCAAAAGGAAGGTTATATATAATAACATCTATTATACTACATGGATTTAAAGCGTTCGAAGCTGCGGGCAAGGCTAGTGTAATGATAAAAAACATAAAAGTATTATCACATAAAGTTACCAACAGATAAAACAGGATTTGAGATTTTCATTAACATACTTTATTATTTGAAACAACTCATTGCCCATTGCCTGCTTAGAATAATAATTGAGACATTCAGAATAAATATTGCATGTAACCACTTCACTTTTCTAATTATTAATTCAAACTACCATAAACCTCCCAAAGATAAGAAGAAAACCCCTCAGCAGCATAATTAATCCCAGCTATAAAAGTAGATTAACAGTCGGCCACTCGGACAAATTGTGTATTAATATTTTATGTGTTCACACCGTCAGGCATTGGCGCGGAGTCATAAAAGTGTCATCGCGTAAGATACATGGGCGCTAGTGATTTAGGTAGGATTATGGGATTGTCCGGATGTTAGTGGGCAGTAGTGAAGAACGGTATTTTTATACACTTATTGACAATCCTTGATGTATATGTTTCGAGTATTCGTTATTTTTACACGTGAACCTGGTAAAGTATGAATTATATTATTGTATACTGTCAGTCATATATTCTGCGATTTTTATCGGATGATAGTTGTATTGTATATATTATTCTGAAAGATCGAAAACGATCCTTGGGATAAAACATAGCTCAGAACGTATACGAGAAACAGGCGTCGTGGTAAACTAATTAATGCTCAGAACGCGTCGTGGTACTTCTTCATTGCTACAACGTGTGAGCTATTTATTAAAACATATATAGTATCTGTTGTTTTATTTATGCAGTTAAAGTTTAATGAGTACATGATACATATCCGCGAGGAATTTGCGATCACTTCTCTACTATACGCAAATTTCACCCACATTGCCACAAATCGATAGAACTGAATGTAGCCTAGGGCGTGACGTTAATTAAATGTCCCTACCTATTGCAGTATTGTCCTGTCTAGATTTGTTCCACCTAACTAATATCTAATGAGAGCTAAGCCTATGCCTGAAGGCTCTACGGTGACAACGCGTTTCGTAGAATTAGGATTTCGTTAACGTACAAAATGCATCATAGTTAGACCGTTTACAATTGTTGGAATAAAGGGACGTGACGAATGAAAATACTTGGCAATTATTTTCTAAGATATTTATAAGTTTATGAATGAAATGTGAGGCTTTTATACTCGCTAATGTAAATACTGGTTATTAATACGATAGAACGTTAAAATAGGAATAAACTTATTACAAAATAAACAATTCTTTGCAGTTATATACCTTTAGGATTAAATTCTTTTCTTGTATACATTTTCTTTTTGTTGTACATATATCTTATGAACCATATATATATTTGTATGTTCAACGTAAAACAAGAATGTGTGATAACGCACAAAATACCTGCATAACCTGTATTATAACTTCAATTAGCAGGCATCCACACAGACAAACGTATCAAATGTCTCATACACGGAAACCACATTCTGTTCCTATTCCCTATAATATAACCGGTTCATTCCCCTTACATCTGGTACGGAATGGATATAACCAGTCTAATCTGGTATGAGCCGGTCCGGACTATACGGAGCGAACGTAACACTACTGAAGGTAATAAATTGAATGACAGGGGTCAGATATGGGTGGTCAAGTTATTGTAGCCTCCGGCTAAGTGGACAATAGTTAGGCAGAATTCTGAAGGCTCGCTTTGTTTCAGACGGCAAAGCAGATTTGCTATGGATATATGAATGGATTACTTCGGTATGACAGTTCGAATGAGCTTAAGGAATGTCTCTTTGTGCGCTGAGAGTTTGATTAAATATGGTCATAATTATAGGACATGCTGTTTTTGAGATTGGATCGCCAATAGTGAAATTAATTTCTTGTACTCGTATCGCTTGGGTCTAATGCCTTTGTTCTTATTTATTTTATACAGAATTAACAATATTTAAGGTTAGCAGTAATTATGAAAGAACTTCCTTTACAGACACACAACCATATTATGAAATATAGGATATGTTATACATTTTTGGATCAAGCTTTCATTACAAGACGAACTTCGACATTGAGTTACCAAATTTTTCCTTATTTTCCTATCCTTTTAAATCTTCCCTGGACTACTGTAAATTCAACAAAATTTTAATTATCCAAATCGGCGCATCCTTCCTCAAGTTTTAGCGAGACTAACGAACAGCAATTAATTGTTACTTATAAATTAGTCCGTCGTACAGATATAACCAATGTTACTTTTCTTTAATAATTATATTTGAGTACCAGTAATGTTCCTACCGTTGGTTGTTAAAAAGAACTTTAATTTCAGAATGTGGTTTTCAGGTTGTACTTAATATCAGTTTTATGAGCTTGTGGTTTGACTTAGATTAAGTCCACTTTTGCGAACCGTAAATTTTGGCTACATTGTATTATAGTATTGTGTAATTTACCATAAAACCGTTTTAATGGACAAATCCTAATATGTAACTTTTTAATGTTAAATGGAAAGAAGAATAACTGTTTTTTTTTATGTTGTAGTCGGCAATGGAGCTAGTGGGACGCCTGATGTCAGGCGCTACCACCGCCCATGAACATTTGGAGAGGCATAAGGTGCAGACCTTACGCCTCTACAAATGGATTGCTGACTTTTTGGGAAGGGATTAAGAAAGGATTGGCGATAGGAATAAAGGAATGGACTGGCAAGGGTAAGGAAAAGGATATGGGCCAACTATAATCTATTTCATAGCCTGTAGGTTATACGTGCAGCTAGTATCTATGTACTAGCTGTAACCACTGTGTCACTCGCGTCGTACCCGTAGAAAAAGTATCTATCTCTATATCAAATTTGATACAGATACAATAAGATGCTTTCGCGTGAAAAAGTAACAAATATCCACTCATCCCTCCATTCCTCCATACTTACAAATTTTACGTATATAATATAAGTAGGATAGATAAAGTTCGAATGACGAACATTCGCGTTAAAATTTAGAAGGAAAAACAGACATTTTCTTAATTCAGAACCCCATTAAACTCACCGTGAAAAGCTCATACATTCTCTACCCCAAGTACAATTAAAACTTACTTCACTAAGTAACCGTGTTACACAGAGATTTCATTTGCATCTAAGCGCAGTTAGCGCTGCCATTATTGAAATTTTATGTGATTTTGATTATTATTCAGTAGACCGTTGTTAGTGGACAGAGATTCCGGTTGGTTTGTGTGGAATGTGCTTTATTTATTGTTTTTAACACGTTTATTTCGGGTTCACCTATTTGTTTCTATATGTAATAGTGGACAACAGAGCTGGTGGTTAGCCTGATGGTAAGCGATCATCACCGGCCATGAACAAGCAGGAGTAGAGCCCCTGAATACATTGCGCACTTATATAGGGTTATATCATTACAATCGCAGCTTTGAAACTTGACTAACGAAACGCGCGTATTAATAGTTTTTAATAATAAACTATTAATATGCGTATGCTCATAAAATATGCATTAACTACCTACTAACCTGGAAGGGAAGAAACTAATTTCTAAAAACATCTTACAGCCAACCGATCATTAAACAAAACTACAATTCAATTAAATTATACACAATCGAATCCCTGTTTAGCAACCATACCTTTAGTGAAATGATCGCTGAGTTATGTAATGGAAACCTGGTAATTGCTCTCAAAGTGCTAACGTACATAATTCATATGAATATATGTAGCGTGAGATATTTGGCATTATTTGATATGCGTGTACATATGGGGTCCTATCTTAGTTTATAGTCACAGAAGTTAGTAACTCGATAGCACTTTTAAAATCTCTATAAATATTTAAGCTAGACAGAGTTGATTCCCTAAATCATAATGTGCTAGCCACAACGTAGCCATCGTTCTTAGTATATTTTATGATAGATAAAGCTTTGCAAAAAAATAACTATTTGCTCGTATAATATAGCTTAATATACATATACAAATATCTAAGACTTTTGATATTTACCATGACGAATATCAAAAATGTTGATATTGTAATACATAATTTAGGTACTTGCAGGAAAAAAAATCAGGTATTAATACAGTTCGTACCGTTCGTGCCATTAGTAATCATTCACATGCATTGAAATTTAAAACAAATCATATACATTCATTTATTTTCAAATTCATTCTAACAAAACAATTCTGTAATCCATACATCATTTGCGGTAAACACCCCATAATTAGGCTCATGTTTTGTTAAATTTTTGCGCATTTTAATGACGTATAGAATTCCATTTTAATTGGCGGATTACCCTGACATCTGACGCTTTCGAATTGCAAATAAAATCCTTGTTTTATCTCGAAAATCCAATAGATAGCTCTGAAGTAATTGCTGTCGTTTTTTAACAACTTTATCTGATTTTTCACCGCTAAGATTGCTATTTCACTGTTCCTATGTAATATACGAATTTGAACCTAAAGGTTAGTGCACTAGGTTTTAAATTTACGTTTTTTCAATTTGTATGGAATCTTTTCAGCGTTTTTGAACGTGTGGGCATCCATCAGGATGGACAAGCATTTTGTGGAATGGGGAACGGACGAAGCGTTTTATATCATGACGATTTACGAGAGAGTAATGGCCATTCAGAGATTTCTTTACGTGTCTTTGCATTTTCAATCGTATGAATAAGATGATTCAATAA
>NC_052110.1:1614743-1680948 GCF_012273895.1 Zerene cesonia
GATCAAATTTTTTCTATTCTTTCAAAATTTCTCATTTATAAAGCATTTCAATGCTATAAAACTAAAAATTAAATGATTCAATAAAACCTAGACTATATTATGGTTATAAGGTCTCACATTTCTTTAAATGATGTTTCAACGATAAATATTGATTCAAACAATTCTTTTATTACTTCGATCTCAATATAACTTTTAAAATTCCTAGATTGTTCTGCAGTTCATTATTTAACAGTCTCCTTGGGACAGTGGTTTGACTGAAAATACGACCGATCCCAATATCAATTTCCGACAAATACATGGACAAATACATTTATTTCCATAACCTTAGACTTAAAGAAAAACATTATCTGTACTAATGTACAGATAATGGTGTAGTAAGTCACAATCGCTCCACATATGACGAAAAATATCTCCATGTGTTCCACCAAAATACTGTAACGAAATATATCAAAAGTTTAATCTTAACGTGACGTTTAAAAAGTGCAAAGTTTCTATGAGCGATGACCGGAGACACATAATAATGGATGGCCAGTTTCGACCGGATTGTGTCGAAATTTACATACACCAAGATTAATGATGTCCAACGTTTTCGATGTTTTGGGACCCTTAATGGAACTGTTTTTTTTATAATGATAAATGCTGAGTTTGTTGGAGTAAGTAGTCTATGAAGTTTCAGTCAGAAGAAGATTTTTTAGGAATGATCGAAAAAATTAGCTACAGATATAATACGATATGTCCTTTTTAATACGACATTTCCAAAACCGAAGGAGTTTCTTAATTCTTTAGTATTTTTTACGGTTTTGTAACTCGATAACTCCGTGTTAACTCGTAACCGTCAAAAAGAGTCACATATTGCTGTAATTCTTTCCGTGTTTAATAGGTTTAAATTGTTGTTATTTGGTCCCATTATACGATTTGGATGTATACACTTCATAAAGACATCTTTTGTAGAAAAGATTAGCAAATAATCATTCATTACGCCATCCTTCGTAACATAAACTGCCATTAAAAGTATCTACTGTACTGACGGGGCTATATCGCAGATTACTAAACAGCTACCACGTAAGTAATACTTTAATAAAATTTCTAGTACACCCATCCTATTTACTTTTCATCATTTGTTATAAATCACATTCTACCTCTACATATCATCCGAAACCACTTCATGAAACCATCTTAATTACGTCCATAACCCTAAATTAAGCTCGCAAATATAATTGCAGCCGATATTACATAAAACAATTACAATAGACACCGGGGTAGCGGATTCAAAGACAAGTTCAAAGGGCACAGACATTCCGCTAATTGGATTATTCAACTGCAATATTAGTTCAATATCCTGACGACATCGGACAGTGACCTGTTACAATCGATACCCTAGGGGAGGAGGGTGACGATATTGTTTAGAAAATAATCGTGTTATGTAAGAGGCATTGCTTGTTATGACATGGTCGTTTGGAGAAATAAATAGATTGGTATATATTTTAGTGCCAAGTTACTGAAATAAATATGGTCAAAAAGAAAATTGGAAATCACGCTTTAATTATAAAAATAACTAAAATGTCTTACTCGCTTTACACATATACGTAAGGGAAGAAATTATTAAATTCTGGCGATCTTGATAAGGATAATAATTTAAACCTTATTATAAATATCAAGATCGCTCTGGAAATATATGACGTATCCAAAAAGAAAGACAGAAAGAATGTTTATTTAGCACCACAAAATCTTTACAAACATATAAATAAAAGGTGGACTTACCACTAATTTAATCCAATCGAATGCCATATTAATCTCTACTATGTATGTAATATTTAAACACGCTTCGTTTCTTTTCTAGTATCATCATGCAGATTACGAGACTCATTTAGTCGCTCTAGAGACTGCGTTAAATAATATCCACTGATACAATTCCGATCCTAATTATGATGAGGGAGGGATTATAATCAGGTAAAATTTGTCCAATCAAACTATTTCGAATTAATAAATATATTAAATTAGGAAATACATTACACCTAAGTTATGTCATCTCTTACCCGTTTAAGTAAAATTAATATAACGCAAATGCAGCTCCGTCGATTTAAATTTCGCCTCACAGCATTCAGAATTAAAATAAAACATGTATATATTAACTAACAGTACAAACAAAATGCCTTTGCATACGTGGGTTATGTATGCAAATAACATTTCCGTATATAATTAAAGAAGCGCGATGAGATCGAATATCTACCCTATTCTCACGCTGCAATAATTTAACTTTTAAATATGACAAACGACACAAATCCACTCATCTGTGAAGACGCGTGTCGTTCAAAAGAAAATATTCATACTAGATGCAGGAATTTGTACCCTATCGACGGTTAGAGTAAGGGTGATATTATTAAACAATGTGAAATTATAAAATCAAATTGAAATATAAACTACAGGGCGTGTTGACTTGTATTTAGCGATGTTTAATGGTTTCTATAACACTCAATTGATCACGCATGATTACAAGAGCTTAATACACGTGTTGGTACTTTTAAAATGCGATTTTGAGTACTTATAGCGATTTAAGTGTGAGAATCTTGGATATAATGTTGTTAATGCATGTGTTAATAAGAGAATAATTGATTTATTTTTGAGAACATTTCAACTTTAGAATAAATCACTTGAAGTTGAATAATTGCATTTGTTATTGATTTTTTAGTTATTCTGTGACCCTTGCTCAGTATAAATAAAAATATATGAGTGTTAAATGATAATCGTCAATGAAATAAAATATTGTTAGTATATAAATGTATTATTTGCCATATAACAATGATACATGTCAATATTGTAGTGTTATAAGGTAACGTACAAATTAGAATAATAATGGTCAAATTAAACGAAATATATTTATTGTCATTTAATGTTTAGGTACCATTAACAACATATAAACGACAAATGTAAACCTATTACAAAGGATACGAATCGTAAATTAAACAACACTTACAAAAAGTACTTAAGCCACAGCAAACATGGTACAAAAAATCCATTTCATCGCATTAACCACAAGCTATCTAACCCTCTCACGTCCACTCGAGAACTATTTGTCCAATCCCAAATAATTCGCAGCGGGAAAAACATTCGATGTCACGTTCACCGTGTTTAACTTTATCGTGTGTCCGAGAATTAGTTGCGACATTGATAGATGTACGGCGGAGACGGTCGGTCTAATAGACCGGGGCGATGGTGGAAATTGTTTTAGGTTATGCGTGATTAATTGGTTATTGTCTATTTTGATGTGAAATAAAAAATAAAAAAAAAACGTGATTATTGGGCTTTACGTAAAATTTTCAGGTCCGTGTTAAATTCAATAGAAAATTTAAACAAGTCAAACTGTAACATGATATAATATGCGCTTACCAAAATCCATTTTAATTTCAAACAGATTAAGCGTAACGAATAAGTTTACTTCAACACAAACATGCATTATAATTTACATTATAATTTAATACAATTGAAACATGGATTAAACATTTCATACATTATGTAGGATGTATCAAATGTATATTTTACTCATAAATATGTTAACTTCCTCTATATCTAAATACAACAAACGTGCAAAATATCAGTCGTCGGTGCAACATCACGAAACCAATGTTTACATACCAAATAGCTCTAAATTACCACTGAATAATAAACGCTAATTTCAAACTTGGGACTTAGCGTCAGATAGGCAAATCCTCGTTCGATGTATCGTATCGCAATTAGTGTAAATGTTACGCGACGGCGTTTCGCAAAGCTCGCCTGATCCGTACTTCGGCTTTGCGACGGGTAAATCCAACCCGACGGATGGGGTACAGCGCTGGAAGGGTTAACTTGGAAATTCGTATTTTAATATTATTTATTATTAGTAGTGTCTTTGTTTTATTTAAATTGTTCTGTACCCAAAGGTTATAGAGGTGGATTTGAGCCATAAGGCCGCCATTACAATACATACAATAAAGAATAAATAAATAAATATTATTGAAGATGGTTTATTGTTTAGAAGAAAGTGGCATAAAGAAAGAGCCAAGTGATTTACCTAATTGAATCTATGTATTAATCATATGAAATATCGAAACATCAACTTGTAACGAAAGGTACTGTCTGCTCCATGTGTCACAAGGGGCTGCTGAAAACCAGTGTTGTGTAAAAGCTCAGCTCTTGCGTGACATTAACTGAGTCAGTCCCTTTTGTCTGTAATAAACAAGCCGCACAGTAAACTATTTTTACTTTCGTTTTTTTTTTTTTTTGTTTGTTCTTTTTTGTTAGTTTTTATTCTAGATATTAGTTATAAATTATTTATGGATATATATATATATATATATATATATATATATATATTTTTTTTTTTGGTACTTAAGGTTTTTGTGTATGTGCGGTGCTGTGTGTTTATAGACAATAAATTTATTTCTTTCTTTCTTTCTTCTTTCTAACGATGGATTGTAAGGGACGTGTGTTGTGACTTTCTTTTGCGCAGACGATTTTCTGCTTATTTAATATATGTTTAGATATTTTTCAGGTTGTTTATTGTTTAATAATTGTATATATATATATATATATATATATTTATATATAATTTGTGTTAAGGTTTTGAATATATCGGTACTAACAAATTCTTATGCAAGGGAGGAAAATAGTTTGTTAAAATAAATGTAAAAAATATAAATTCTCGAGTTTCTATTTCTCTATATCCATGTTCCGTATTTGCAATTGCGGTTATGTCGCGTGTATCAAAATTAAATTTCCAACGCGTTCGTCCTTTGTTTTAAACAAAACGAGCTTGTACATCACCCGCGCTGGGATTCCGTAGTATTCAAATAGCCATTTGCTTTCGCGCTGTGAATTGATTTTCATAGTTTGTACAAATGGTTGTGGAACGTATGTTTGTGTGTTTATAATGATTTTTACTGTACTTTAATATTATATCAATAATTGAATAGGAGCTCTGACAAACTTATCAAGTGTTTAAAGGTCGTTTACGTTTTAAGAAGCTAAATGCAATGGTAAAAATCTTTATATTGAAGAGTCAATCGTATGGATTAATTAAGGATTAAATGGAATAAATTCAGCAAAACAAGGGAAGCGAATAATTCATACATTGTATGTAAGCAGAAATTTTATAAATGTATGTATAATTCGATTACAAATTGAATCGAAACGGTCACGATTAATGTATCAAGTATGATGGATCAGTGCCACGCGCACTTCCGATGACGCAAGAAAATTGATGGCTCCATACAATTTATAATAGATTTGATATTTCAATGTATTTGTAATGGAGGATTTGATCAATCATTACTTGAGACGTATCTGGTATACATGAAGACGTTATATTATTTAAAAATATATTCGATATTTTGAAAAAAGAAAACGAATTTTCTATTATTGACTGACGCTCTAAATCGTAGGTGGTCCGACTGCATTTTTTATTAGTCGATAGAATTGTTAGATTCGATCCAATTTGCATCGTTGCGTCTGTGTGAGTGTTATAAACTACTAGCTTCGCCCCGCGGTTTCACTCGCGTAAGTCCGTATCCCGTAGGAATATCGTGATAAAAAGTTGCCTATATGTTATTCCAGTTATCCAGCTATCTACGTACTAATTTTCATTGCAATCGGTTCAGCAGTTTTTGCATAAAAGAGTAACAAACACACACACATGCTTACAAACTTTCGAATTTATAGTATACTAGCTGCGCCCCGCGGTTTTACTTGCGCAAGTCCGTATCCCGTAGGAATATCATGATAAAAAATTGTCTATACGTTATTCCAGGTGTCCAGCTGTCTACGTACCAAATTGCAATCGGTTCAGAAGTTTTTGCGTGAAAGTGTAACAAGCTCATATATGCTTACAAACTTTCGCATTAATAAAATAAGTAGGATTAATTACGCGAAAGGTCGTTCTTATATTGCTGGAATACAGATTATAATAATGTGACTATTTTATTTATTTATTTTGACACTTTCATTATACATAAAAGAAAAAGAAAGAAAGCAAGGAATATAGATAATAGTTATTAATCCTTATCACTTTAGAGTGATTTCTTACAGGCAACACCAATTTTAATGAAAAAAAATGTAATGAATTCATTTGTCATTTCACATCCCCACAATTCGCCAACAAATTGGCATAAGAATATTTAATTAATTATTACATTGAATATGATACATCGCAGTCAATGCAACTACTCAAAGTTATTACTATCAGACCGATACAATCCGTACCGGCTTAACTAAGATGAGATGGTCCAGTAAATCATAGAGAAACCACTTCAAAGTACACAAAGCCCTTCCGATACCCCCGTAGAACAATGCGTTTCAAACTGTCAAACATTTTAACCGGTAATACATATGTAAATAGGGCTCTTGACTTTATTGTTATGGCCTGACACCCGAGTCTATAATGCGTAAGATGTTAGGGATTCACTGTTGGGCAGAATGATCAACAAAATATAAGATATAGGTATACTTTTTTTTCGTTTTTTTCTATGTTATTTTATGTAGTTGTATTCTGTTTTGTGTTCTGATTTAGATTTAGTTAATTGTAGGATTGTTTATAAAAAAATCAAGCATAGTCAATGTAGACATTGAGTTTTTTGTCATATAAAATTCGAGCAACAAGATTTGAGCCAAGTCGTCTAATGAACATAGGTGATATATTTTTCAAATGAAATAAATAAAAGAAACGAGAAAGTCATAAGTTATTTAACGGTATTTTTTTAAACCTATTTAAAAACAATATGACAAGCACACGCCATATTTCTATATGTAAAATGTTCGCACTGAAGAAGCGTAATTAATCATGATTGGATGTGCGGATAGAAAATGTCATAAGAGTTTGTATAAGTCATATCTTCGACTTCACATTTCGCTAGAAAAATAATCAATTTAAAAAGTTTGAGTATTTTTTTTTATATTAAATTGAAAATAAAACACACGAAGTTATTTAATTTGCTTACCATCCACAAAGTATGTATTGTGCATACGAAACGAAGCGTGTCTAAGAGCATCGGGTATCTATGGCTAAGAAATTCAAAACAGCCTGTTTGTTTGTCAATAACTATTTGCACGATTTATCGAAGTGATTTTAGCGAAATTGAGATTCCAATTGTCAATTCACAAGACATTTGTTTGAATATTTGCATTGAGTACTTTTGCATATAAAACATCTATTATATAAGATTTTGAATGGTTTGTCTTGTATTTAGGAGGCCCGTATCCTTTTTCTCACCCTTCCCAGTTCAATCCTACTTTCATGTCGTTAATATTTACTTTACCTTACCTCCTTAACTCTTAAAAGCATGCGACGCATTCGTGTAGTACCTCTTTCGCATATTGATTAATTACCATCATGCGAACCACCGTTACATGACAAACGATAATCTGACGAATTAAGAGGCATCTTAATTATACTTTAGGGATGTAATTATGCCTAATTTATTGACATTATCACGATCTGGGATACATAGGTCCCATAAGTCCATCCAAAATGCTCCAGCTAATCTTATTCGATAAACTTTCTTACTCTTCAGCACATTTTTGCACAAGCCTATAAAAATAAACAGCCAACCTGTAAACCCAACCCACAAAAGGACACGAGACAGTACTTCTAAAACTATATCTATATCTGAAGTGTCATAACAACCAGTCCCTTATACATTTCCATGTTTAAAACAATATCAAAGGGAGGTCGGTAAGGCCGTGACAAACTACGCTATTAGCAAAATTAATTATTTACCATCAAGTCTGGTTCGGAATTGTAAGTAGAATCGACAATCTGTTAAAAGGCAAGTTGTCGATGTTATCTGTGATTAATTTGAACAAATTTCTCTATTTTAGCGTGAAATTCTGGAATAATCTGTTTTAATTAGAGGATAGTGGATTATGGTCGATGGGGCAGATTCTAATTTCTGCAATTGATATATCTAAATAAGATTTAATTTGTAAGATTCTGATGAAGTTAACGTCCTTATTTGTTATGAATTATAATGCAAAATAATTGTTAATTTAGCTTAAGAATTAAAACACTTCGTTGTCTATTTATTAACCTATAAATATAATTATTGCTAAATCTTATATCTTTAAACGAGCAATTCTTGTATATATATATATATATATATATAATTGGAATCTCGGAATCGGCTCCAACAATTTTCATGAAACTTAGTATATTGGGGGTTTCGGGGGCGATAAATCGATCTAGCTAGGAATCTTTTTTAGAAAATGTCATGTTCGTGTTTTATCGACTTAAACTTACTTTTTTAACAAATAGGAGGCCTTTGAGTAGTCCCAATTTATTATGACTCTTCCTGACGAATATTTAAAGTTAAAACAAAAAAAAAAAAAACAAAAAATATTACCGAGCAAAGCTCGGTCGTCCAGGTACTCTTAAATCTACATTTGCACTGGGGTTGTGAAAAAACTATTTTAATAATGACATAAAAATAATGAAATTAGGAAACAAGAGTCCTTAAAGTGTTTCCACGCCCATGGCATGAAAATACAAGTTAAAAAGTCAATTAAAATTTGAAATAAATTTGAGTGTACCAAAAAAGTCTATTTATATATGAAGCATTTAATCGGAATAAAAAGTATCAAAGTATCAATCCTATCACCCAAGTCAGCGCATACCCATATACGAAATTTCATCAGTCAGTCAGTTTCAAATCTGTTCAGCAGCTTCAGCGATATTAACGGACAAACATTACAAATATTAATATGCGTGATATTACCTATACTATACTATATATTTATACACGACTCTGATTCGAGTAAAATTGGTGTAAAAAAATATCTAATTACTACTAGTACTCTATCATAGTAAATACCGTAACAGTTTAATATCAACATTTATAATACCGTCTGCCGCGAACAATACAGCGGAATACATTAACTTGAAGTCAACAACAAAACCGCTTCTACCTCCCTTCAAACCTTTGATAACAACTATATCATTTTCTCATAAACTGTTTTGTGATACTAACGTCATTGCCTTTTACATCGGCGCTTTAAAATGACTCGAGTACGCTCTATTTTATATTGAGCGTTCGATGTATAGCGTAAGTGTTTGATTTACATGTTGTTTTGAAGATAGTACCGTGTTCCTGAAATGCTAAATTACCTTACCATTAGGCGGTCGCCTGTTATTTGTATTGTATTGCGGGTTGTCTTTTCTGTCTGTTACAACTTAATCTATCTCTGAAATTATTATGTCCTATGGAAGTTTCTTGTGAGTGGTTTCGTATTAGTCTTATATAGTTGTGAAGTTAAGGTCTGTAAAATGATAAAGTGATTATTATGGTATTGTGTTAACTTGAGAGTTCCAGTTCTGGGTTAGATTTACTTAATCTTTACTATTATATATAGTAATATAAAGTGAAGTCCCGTGTCCCCTAGTGGGGTATGGGGCAGGTGATATACATCTGTTTCACTGATCGATTTTCTTTATGGACAAGTAGGTGATCAGCCTTCTGTGTCCTGCCAGACCGAGACATTTTTTTTTGTGCGTCCCCACCGGGAATCGAACCTAGGACCCCTCGGTTCTAAGCTCACGCGTTAACCACTGTACCAAGGAGGCGGTCATATAGTAATATAATAAAGACTAAAGATGTGTTTATAATGTTTTCAAAAAATATCAACTGGACCGATTTCAATAACACTTTCACCATTAGAAAGCTGTAACTTCACTAAGAGACATAAGATAAGTACAGGGCAAAGCCAGGACAAATAAAGCTAATAAAGAGTAATTATAATAGTAACATAATTTATTATTTTGCTTTCAATCACAAAATATATTTTTTACCTTAAATATAATCAAAGACTATTAACTACAATTTTTTTCATTTATAATTCAAATCTTACGCAAAACTGTAATAAGATATAGTACAATTAAAAACGCATATTATTCGAATACGTAGCAATTACACATTTAAACTAGAAAATTATATGATTATCTTACTCCAAATATTGCTAAATAACAGGCGAGTTCACACTCAAACAGCATTCCATGAGGGGGTTGCAATTGCAATGGTGCAGAGGGTCAAGGGCGATTTATCATTGTCAGATATATCCTGTCAAATCACTTACTTTAAATTGTGTTCCAAGTATTTTTGGTTAATTTTTGTCAGAATATTGGTATATTTTGTAAATTAGTACCTATATAAAATTAGTTCATATTCTGTCTAATGCTTTGAAAATAATGTCAACTTTTATGGATATATTTATTTCAGTGAAAGAATATATTATGTAATAGTATCATAATAATCATAAATTACTCATTTTATTGAAAAGTGAAAAAAATAGAGGAGTTTAAAAATCGCCATTCAGTTGTCCTTATTTCTAGTAATATTATTTATAATTGCGAAAGTAACTGTCTGTACGTTTCTTCTTACGCCTTAACCACTGAACCGATTTGAATGAAATTTGGTACGAAATGGTTTGTGACCTGACGGGCCTGTCAGAGTTTTCCTTTGACAAGGCGGGCAAAAGCGCGGATGGAAAGTTAGTCGTGTACATGTAGTTCATCACTTCGAATTTCTTCTAACGCTAACTTTCAGCATTTCAATATAAATTTGTTTAAAAAATATGTCTTATATGTAGAATTAAAATTAAAAGCAAACAGTAAATAACCAACATTGAAATTAGACGATATAAAATTAATCGCTACAGCTATGTATTTTATTTATTTAATGAAATGTTTACTAGCAATTATTAAACACATAAACATACATATTAGTAGGTAAACTCCACGCGCATAAATTTACACTGCATTTTTTTTTATTAAAAAAAGAAAAAGAGATTACAACATTAACTATAATATGTATAGAACAAATATGAAATTCATCCCCCATCCATCCGGCCGATAAATGCCATCTGTCTCAATGTCTAAAGACTGCTACATATTTATAACTAAGGGTGCAATAATTGATCAGATCTACTTACTAATTTGCAATTTGATCCCGTATTAAATGGCTTTAAATATATTTTGGTGTGAGACAATACTAATAATGGGTTTGTAATAAATTAATGGAATCTTGAAGCTAAAATTCCATGCAGTGTCAAAGTTTGAATTAAGTAACGAGGTAGTTATTAAATAGCTAATGATTTTTTTTCTGTTCAATTGTTATTTAATCTAAACCTATATTACTCAAAGGTGACTGACGGATCGGGCATGGAATTTAGCATGCAGATAGATGTTTGACGTAGACAACCGCTTAGAAGGAGTTTTGGTACCCTCAAGGGGATATAAAAAAATCAAAGTGTGTACTATTAAAATTAATTATGACCACACGAACGAAACTGCGGGCAACAGCTAGTTGTATTACTATCAAATTTCTTACTTATTAATCTCGGCCAAGCGACTATCTGAATAAAGAAAGGACTCATAAAAATATTCATAAACAATATTTTTATAAAATATATAAAATATTCATAAACAATATTTTTATAAAATATATATAATATATTCATAAAAATATTCATAAACACTTTTAAACGAATAATTCTTTCAAAGACAAATTCAGATGAGAGAAATTAGGGGTATGAATTTGTTTGTAAACACGAAATTTTGTTAAACTCTTTATCCGTTTTATCTGTTTTAGACGAATTTAATTTATTTGTGGTGTGTATTTACACAATGCCGTCATAGAGTATTGGTAATAGAAGATATTTTAATAATTATGTTTATGTTTAAGAAACAATATATGACAATGTATAAAAATATCATTCAAAAAGAAAACAATATTTTTACGCACGTATAAATATACAATTCTATAACGTAGTACATTTTAAATACGCTAATTATGGGATACATTTCCGCGTATCGCGTTTCTTTCAAATGAAATTTTCTATAATATAATTGCTAATTTTCTGCCCTCCGTATTCCCGAGTGCTTTTTTCGTCCCATTGTTAAAAATCAGGATTATCCTCTTTTACCTGATGAATTATTATTGTTTTTCTCTTATTTCCTTCCCTTTCGTCGTTCGAATCTGCTCTAATTATTTCCCCTTGGATAAACAAAGGGTCTATAGCATTCGTTTTGTTAAAAATATATAAATTCCGTCTGGCCGCTTGATTGAACTTTGCAATTGTTATATAAAAAATAATAAAGCTAGGAAATAATAGCGTTTTTTGCTAGTTTTATTTTGGCACAACAATATTTTATTTATAAGCATGTCAGACCAATTAGTCGAAATATTTTTGTACGAATTCTTAATATTTTAAACATAAATGCCTCTGTATGGACAAAACTATGTTTCCACATGAAATCAGCGACAAGTTATAATATGAATTCATAAAAAATCATCATCATTATCTTACAACATGTTTGCTTTTGGTTACAGATTAAGAACTTTTAACAAATATAACAAAAATACATTTTTAGAGAATAGAAAAAATAGACTTCGAGACGGGATTTCAATATTCGTAAAAGCGTAACAACGCCTGACCTCTCCACCCGTTGAATACTATAAAACTAAAAATTATATAACAACAATTATAGAAATTTGCATCATCAGAGAAAAACAAAGGCTGCTATTCTTATAATGGATGCAATAATGTCAAATATTGGCAAATGCATAAAAAAGATCTACCCTAGTAATAAGACGTATGAGGCAGAGCTAACACATCGCAATTGCTTCGTCATGTTATCATTAAATTCTTTCTTGATTGCGTCTTTGCGTATAACCATCATCTTACATGCCCTTTCTTTTTATGGTCGCCTGGTAGTTTTTTAACCTTTTGTGCATCAACCATGTATTTTTTTATAATTTTAGTAAATACCCTAAGACTGTACTATGAAGTATAAGTAAATAATGTTTCAATAGTTCAGTTAATAAGTCAATGATTCACATGAATGAACAGTGACAGGGGCTGGTGATAATGTAAATAAATTGATTTGCATACACGTGTGCAGTGACGCCACACACGGATTACGTTTATTTCCAATAGCTTAATGGGTTTGTGTTTCAGTTAACGCTATTTGTGCTATTTATGATAATTGAATACAATGGTTATAGAAAAATGTTTGCTTGGAGTTATTAATTTTTTTTAAATAATTATTAGTTGTACGAGTACATTGGTTTTCAATGATGAATGAGGAAGTTTTTCTTATATTTAAGACTGTTTTATATAGTTTAACTTCAAGGTTTTGAACAATTGATGCAAGTGTATTAAAAGCAAGAAAAAAGATAATTATTGAAGAACGTCGGTTCGAATAGAATTATATAGATGCGATTGGTTTTCTCTCTTATGTTGTTGCGATAATGGAAAAGATTTCTAGTTTAGCTAAGTTCAAACTATATAAAGGGAATTAAAATATCAAGAAAATGTTGATATTTGTTTATTATAATTATATTCTATTCTATTATAACTATATGTCAACACACGTAATTAGATACCTTATTAACACATTATAGTTTTGACTTTGAAGCGTTAAAATTTGAAACAAGGTCGTATATTGTATCCTATTATCTAAATCTATCAAATCCGATCTGTATGAATACGCAATATTTTGTACAAGAACAATTTGAAATGACCACGTTTTAATATAAACGTAATGGCCCAGAGGGTCAAGCAAAAAACCGAAGTGGACTCGCAAGATGTCCGCCGCAGTTTGTCTTCATTGGAGACAGGTTTATAGCGGGGGTGCGGTAAATAATATCAGGGAATATCATGCAACATTCATATGGTATTCTGTATATAGGTTGTTCTTTTCTCGGTTTTTTTTCTATCTAAGGTACTTGTTTTGCGTAAAGTCCTACAAAAAATTAATAACATAGCTCTGTACTTCTGTGTTGACTTTACATAATATTTAAAAAGTTAATGTATTTGAACATTTAACAATTCAATAGTAAATTATGAAAAGATTCACAAGGGGTAAGTAAATCAATGTCTATATAACAGTTTGTTGTGTTGTTTAAAATATAATTATATATTTATACCCGATATAAAAATATGATTGATTATTTTTCCTCTTTTATTGGTACATGTCGATAATATTTACATAGATCTTCTAAATAATAAGAAGCATCAATATGAGTAATATGTTTATTCAGTTTGCGGCATCCTGTATAACGTAACTGTCTCAAACATAAATACCTCCACCAAAATTATCTGTGTCTATTGGGCTCTAACAAGAATTATTGTAGGGCAGCGAAACTGCGGGAAATAGTAGGCCGAAAATTGCGTTTCATTGATGTAATTATTGCTTCTGTGTTGATCATTATGAACATCCTGTATGTTATTATGATAGTTTCAAATAAATTAATATATATATATAACAGTGAACATCAAGTAACATCTGTAATTAAATCAGTGATAGTAATTTTGGAATCTTTTTGTATAGATAGTGAGATTCATATTAAATTTATTTAAAACATTCCGTTCAAATTAAAGTTATTTCATTTATCAAATGAGATTGCAATTCGACTCAAATATACCTCTAATTTAATCTTAGATTATGATAACATTTTACTAATTGATTGATATAACACAAATCAAACACTATAAAAACTTTATTTCCAATTTATGTACACAAAATTATTATTATTTTTAAATATTAACGTTTGATTATTCCTTGTTTTATAAATGTACATTTACTATGCGTGCAAAGCAAAATATAAGAGACTCATATAAAATAAATAAGACAATATTTATACAGATATTATGCCATACATCGATCAAAACAAGAAGATATCATGATAATAGAATTACCGAAGTAAATATTCACCCCACGCTCGCTAATCCGTAATTTGGGAAACTATTGGTAAAGAGAAGTAAAGATTTAATCAAATAGATGCACTGCGTAATCGAATATTATTATTCGATTTAACGTTTTTTGCGGTAATGTGGTAGGGGATACTGTGGAGTATTTATCGATATGTTATGGATGGAGCTTGTGACGTGAGTTTGTGTTTATATAAACACTATAAAACATTACTGAAATAGAACAAAATTATAAGTTCCAGAAAGAAGAATGAAAACGTGAATTTAATACAATTGTAGTCTTAATAAAATAAAGCAAGATATTTGGGGCATAGCAACTACACTAGAAATTTCATAAATCTGTTGATTAAGTTCTGAAACCTGTTTATTTGTTTATAATTCAAGTATTTTATTTTTAATCAAGTAGGATTTGTTAAAATTAGATTAGGATCGATATAATTTTTAACTTATTTGTTATTTTTTCAGGCTACTTAATATAACTACTATGGATAGCTATATAGATATACATTTTCGTTGTCTCTGTAAGTGAAATAATGTCTGTATAAAGAGTCTTTCAAACTATTAGAGTTCTCTCAGCCTGTAGCTTGATTAACCAACCCTCCTGTAATAAATAATTAAAATCCTCATATATAAAAGCGCAGTCCACAACGATATTGTTAAATCTGCATTCACGACGAACTCAAAAATAAAATTTCTATTTGCCTTTCATAAATCATATATTACCTGGTAAGATTATGGAGCAAGGGTTGAGGGTTGAGACAGGCAATTTGTCATGAGCCCAGTGGAGCGCAGAAGACGATTGTGCTCAGATTTGTTATGTTCCGCTTACGTGGTCACGTTATTAGATATGTCGAAGACAATCCTCGGTTTTGTTTATGTGGTGGGATCTTAAGGTTTTTTTGAATTTGAGACGAGGGACGATGAGTTGGTTTAACATTTACATTTGGCGTTTAAAATGTATTTTATTTACGCCATATAAAATATGCGTTACAATAGTTTATGTTTATTTCGGTATAAACCATGACGTGTTATAATTTTCTACTAACAGAGAAGAAAATATATACAAAATAACATTGCATATAAAGTCCATTTTCCTCACGCTGCTCACTGGAAAAAATACCCATATTTTTTTTGAATTCAAGCGAGGATTAACACATCATTACGTTGTGTAAATCGATGCTTCACCATGTTAATTAAAGAGATTAACAATATATCCGCATGACCTATTTTTACCCTATGGTGTTATTTTACCCCACAAAGCGTACGATCGACCGACTCTGAATAATGTTAATTAATTAAGGAATATTGCTCGCTTTTAATTGGACATCTATATGGCGGCTCTGTGATATTTTTTTAATTACAACTTTTTATATGGAGCGAGGGTAAATGTCATTAATGGTAACAATATATCCGGTTGCATAGATTTTTTATATTATAGGGTTAGAATGGGATATGTTATTAGATGTACATTGTTTTAAAAATACCGTTGCGTCAACGATTTTTGAAAAAAAATTGTTTCAATTTATCATGATTCTATTTATCGAGTAAATACTCATAGTAATCATAATGCATTTCTCCGTACAAACTTAGTTCAAGTATTTTGATTTTATGACTAAGCGACTAAGCGCCAAACAGGCAGACCAAAGGCTCGATGGGTAAATGATATATTTCAATTGACGGGAAAAGACTGGATGAAGACAGATGGCGACAGGAGGAAATGTGCACAACTGGAGGAGACCTATACCCGAAAGGGGCCAGGACATTCCATCAAAATACTTTATAAATTAGTTCATGTTTATTACTCTTTTATGTATATAATGGAAAATAAAAGGCTTAAAGAAATCGGAAGGAAAATTACAATGAAACACTATTTTTTTATTATTTATTAATTTTTGTTTATGATAATATAAAACGATTTAATACTATAATAATCGTTAAACGGATACAAAGCCTCGATAACTTGGCTCAGGTGTTTAAGGAAATGCCATCTTCACCCTAATTACGTCATAAATGTTTTGTTGTAATGAAAATAATGTCCCCAGCTGTCTTATGGGCCTCGTTAAATTGTGAAAATTGTAAATTTACCTCCACTGGGTAATAATAATACAGATTTTACAAAAAACCTCTGTTACATATAGACATGACGTCCTTGGTACAGTAGTTAACAGGAGGGGCCCGGGGTTTGATTCCCGGTGGAATCTCCCAAAAAAAAATGCCTTGGTCTAGCAGGACACAGAAGGCTACTACCTACTTTTCCATAAAGAAAATCGACTGATCGACTGTTGTTTTACTGATAAGTTCCATGTCCCCTACACGGAACTTCACATCTATCCTATCATGCGTTTGCAGTGTTTGAAATTATAACTAGCTAACTGTTCGCCCCGGCTTCGCCCGTGGTACATATAGCCTATGTCAATCAGTGAAGTTGTAGATTGTGAAAGAATTTTTGAAATAGGTCCAATGGTTGTTGCGTGAAAACGTTACAAACATACAAAAATGCAAAAATCCTCTTTATAACATTAGGATAGATTAAATTGTAAATTCATAAAATTTTGGTACGTATTTATTTAAAACTATATCATAAACAAAACAATAAATTCAACTTTAAAGACAAACTGTCTTTGATCTAAATATTAATTACTTAGCGCTTTTACGGTAATAAGTTTCAAAGCCTTGTCGGATTATTCATTCAATTGGAAAGTCGACTTAACTCTTATGAAATAATAAAGCTCCATTTATATTATTTGTGAATTTTATTACGGGATTACGGATAATAATCTTAATGTATACTTATGTTTCACTTTTACGCACCCACCACTGAACTAATTTTGATGAAATTTTAATTGAAACAAGTTTTTTTATAAAGAACACTTCATACCAGTGAAAACGCTATGGCATATATATTGCTGTTAATACTAAATTGTAACACATGTGATAGAATCCACAAGCTCAAACCTATAAATTTCAACGATCAATAACCATTTTTTTTTTTACCAAAATTTAACAAATGATCAATTTTTATACATTTTCGTCACATTGGATTCGTTTTTTTAAAAAAACTGTTAGGAATACGAATAATTGAAACAATAAAAACTAAACTCGTAACTCTGCTGCGAAATGTTTACAAAATACGTTAAAGCGTTTCTCTCAATAATTAATTATATATTTAACAATGGACACGGGTAAAAGGCGTATACAATGGAAGTTTCGTCAAAGAAATGTTGGATCTAAACAAAACAAGACTCGCTCACCGCATCATTTACACCCCTACCTCTGTTATAAAAAACAAATGATTATTACTAAACTTTCAGTTAAGGCAGTTCAGACGACGGAACCATAAACTTAAGTGACCCGTTGTTTTTAGGTTTTAAGGTGACCTTGGTAAGGAATTCTACCAGAAACGCTGTGTCTAGATGCAAAAAATACTATGGAATTATTAATTAAACTGTAAACAATGTACTAATAAAATAGTCAATGTTGGTACTACATAATTGTATGATTAAAATTTCTCGTTTTTTTATAAAGGTTTGTGCTGTTATATTGTTGCTTTATATTATAGCAATAAATTCACACAGTTGTTATAAACATACTTGAATAAAAGTAAAAATCACGTTTAAATTGAAGAATTAACTAAATTGTCTCACTTGCTCTGATACAGAGTATACGTAAGGCAATTATAAAGTCCAAGCAATTTTAATCAGTAAAGATAAGCTCATTATATTATTTTATTGTCACCAATCCTTAGTAAATGAAAGTTTGAACGGAATCTGTTCTTTAAAGAGGGTTTAAATTGAGTCTAAATGACGTTGCATACAGACATTCATGTAAGTTTATAAAGGCGTCTCCATAAAAACTCAATCTTAAATTTTTCCTATATGCCGTATGTTCGTCTGAAGACGCCAAAATTCTGTGTTTTTAGTTCATTAAAGGTGCGTGCGAGCGGAAACTGTCTCCGGCGGATGCCTTTTCTCGGGCGGCTTGACTTTGGCGGCGAGATCAATGAAGTGACGTCATTGTGACTATGATTTGTGGTTTGCTGGGAAGAGGAAAACGGCACTCAGAAATGAATAAAAGGAGATAGCATGTATCGAGTTGTTTGTGATATGGTTGTTGCGATTTGCTATCTTGTATAATTTTAATCGATATCTATACTCATTCAAAGATTTTATCGTGCGAATGAACGTTCGTATTGTTCATGATCTGGTCTATAAAGACGAACAAAGCTCTATACTAACCTACGCAATGTATTTTCTGGTATACCAGTAAGTTAACTTTACTTAAAGTAAACTTTACTGAGAAACTATGGCACTTTTAAGTATGGGTTTTGATAAAGTAACTTTCACCAAAGTCGAGGTGTTATCATCAATCTTATTAATGTAATTTAATCCATAAAAAAGTATGGGAATTCAGGTAAAATGTCAAGAAACTTAAAGTACCGTTAATGCTATATTCTTTATTTAATACACTTTCCTCTTGAACTCCAATTCGCAGCTTGGGATGTAGTTTGTTTATAAAAAGGACCTGCTTTGCTTTGCCGCAGCTAAGTTCAACTATACATCTAAAAGTATCCCCAAGGCTGCGTTTGAACAATACCATACTAACATAAAATACATAATTCATATTCACCCTACATTTGTTTGATACGCCGCCGCATAAACAATTACATACGAAATGAAAGCCTTCCTTCCTCAGGGAATTTCTTTGTCAAATGATCATTCTTATCGTCTCAGTTATTTACCAAATGGGTTTCTATACAAACTTAAGCTTTTGATCATTTTTATGGAAAATGACAGGCATCCGAATAATTGTGGCAGAGATATTGCGCATTTCGTTATTAGCTTTTATCTGAATTCATCTAAATTGTAATAACATTATAAATGACATAGTAAAATGCATTTTTGTGAAAAAACTCTTTGGTTATTATAACGATTTTACGAAATAAAACAACATTTACTATGTTCCTAGAGTCTAATAACTAAGAACTTGATCATATCTGTTAACATTAATCAATAAAAAGAAGATATATTTCTTATATACGAAAAAAGAAGCTAGCTTATTAGAAATTTGCTTTTGAAACTTGTTTTATTTGTAAGACACAACCTACAATAATATTCACAACTAAATCAATCCTCTCCTCTCCCTTGATTATGTTTAAATTTATTTTTCATTTCCCAACACTTTTCAAAGTAAATAAACGATCCAAGGACGAACAAACTGAATCAATAGAAAACTAAGTTATCCCTTCTTGCGGTCCCTCTAAACCAAATCGAATGAGGTGTTGGAAGGAAATTGGTACAACCTGCTCCCAAATGAGGGTTAATGGACAGGAGATGAATCGCTTGACCCGCAATATAAATAGACGGGAAGACTGAACATATTAGCTTTTGGTATGGTCTCGAATTTATAGAATTGCATAAGCTGATAGAGTTTCGTTTCTTTGTGTGCGTGTAAAGTAGTATTCACCTTGATGAGAAATTTTGAAAGAATAGAAAAAATTTGATCACGAGGCAGGATTCGAACCTGCGTTTCTTGCCTAATCGTAGCCACGCCTAGCCTCTCGGCCACCCGTGATCCTGCCACAGTAATCGAATTTCTTCTACTCTTTCGGTTTCATGTGCATAGTATTCACCTTTTTTGCGTAGTGACGAGTGTAATTATTTACATTGTTTTCTTAATACATAAAACACAAAGAAGACTGACTCATCTTTCAACGCACAACCCAGTTGCTGGACCGATCGGGCTGATATTTGACATACAGTCACTATGGTGGAGGCATCTTTAGGATGTTGAATAATGATTCCCAAATAGAGGTAGTACCATGAAAATTTATTTTTACCACGCAGTCGAAGCTGCGAACTACAAGTTTAAATACAAGAAAAATAAGTGTTGTTGTTAGAATTAATTCTCAAACCGATGCCAAGTTTAATAAATAATGTACATCCCTGTTTTTTTAATCATGAAAATGAAACACTAAAAGGTTTTCTACAAATCTATGAAAGAAATGCAAGTTGAATATAGACAATCTGAACTGATTGCGCTGCAATTCAAAAATCTACCATCAATCAAACACTCGATTCAACTGAGTAATATCTCACAAATTGATTCACGAATTCACACTGTTTTAAGTGTTACGTGAGGTTTTGTTTGGTCGTGATCTTTATTATTATAACTAGCTGCATGCCCCGGCTACGCGCAGGTTGTCATTTATCGTTAATAAAATAATATAAAATCCTATCTATTAAGTTAGATCAAACTGCACATGGTGTGCAAATTTGATTAAAATCGGTTGAGTAGCTTCGCGCTATCGCGGAAAAACAATGTGAAACATGTATATTAAGGTAGTATATATTAAGATTTAAAAAACTATTTGCTTTCGTCCGGTCAATAGTATTATGCCTATTACTTTGTGGTTGCCTGTTGCAAGCTTTCCTGTGTGTACAACTGTATCCGTGTCAATAAAACAAATCATTATTTAATCCAATCTTCTGAATACTGTTTTAAAATAAAAAACGAAATTAAATAATTTTGTATGTTTGTCCATTAACGTAATTATCATCAGCCCATATTTGTTAGCTCTGCAGGAACAGAGGACTTAAATAAATCCAAAGTTTACTTTATTCATAAAAAATGAGGGTTAGTAGATGCCACACGTTGTTTAAAAGTTTGCTCCTTAAGCATACCGATTTATTACAGGCTTTTTATTAGCTTCACCTGTATGTTTGTTTGTAACCGACTTCTTTGGGCGCGATTTTGACCCACTTTAAACGGCCAGATTTCGTAATAATATTATAAATGCGACAATCTGTATGTCTCTTCTTCACGCCCCATCTCCTGAATTGATTTTGATGAAATTTAGTACGGAGATAGTTTATATCCTCAAAATACGGGATGGGTCTTAACTTCTTGGGCAAATCCGCGGGCGGATAGCTACCGTATACATTGTAAAATATACAATATATGAATTAAATCTCTATAAAGTTCTCTATATCTATAAGTAATTACATGATATCTTAAAAACAAATACAGTGAATGAATAAATAACCTTTTACCTGAAATAAAAGGATAGTAAACGCGGGACTCCCCAAAAAGTAGTTAATCGTATTTAGAGACCGACTCAGAGCACGAATTGCTTCATTTACGATTTTTATTTCCGATTAGGGATGCTCGTGTTATCGATAATATTAAATTTGTTGAATCGAATTGAACAAGTATTATGTGTATTTACACATAATACTTGTTGTTGTACATTTATTTAAATGTAATAATGTATAGTTTAAATTCAAATCAAAATGATTGTTTTAATTTTTATGGATAATTGGAGAATACACCTTGGGTTTTATTTTATATCGACATTGTTCTTTTCTATATATTCCAGAAACAATCAATTCGCATTATTAATTTAATTTTTAGGTCTCTTGTGTGTATTTCAGTATTTTTCGCAATCGTCTGCGCCTTAAAATATCGTTCATACGATTATTATTTATATTTTCGTTTGTCTCTGTACTAGACTTATATTTTTTGTTGCAAGACGCTCCAAACGATATCGATATTTTAAAACTATCGATATCCTCACACCTCACTACGGATAATAAGGGCTATCGGTGTATTGAGATTAACTCGCTTTTATAGCTGCAGGTTAGTGTGCATTAAATTTAACGATGCTACTTCATTGTTCCATTGCTCTGAATTGGCCGAGACAGTAACTATGCTGACTGTTCTAATAATTTACTAGTTGGTTGACCGAGCTTTCAACTCATTTCTTAGCTAATTCTGTTAGAATAACTAAGAAATGTGACTATGTCCGAAAGGTGAGGATATCTTATTAACACTTTAGCAACTATCTAATAAATTTGTTTACTATTGTTTAGATAAGAAATCATTAAACAATAATAAACGTTGAGTATATACAGCTACAGGTAAACTCATTGTGGAAAAATTAGCAATTAGTTTGAAAGATCTGATTATTTGCTTTGAAACGTTTAATCAACACATTTTTAAATATTTTGTTTTCTCTCTGTTATGTCTTGTTAACATTTTTTACTATATTAGTGTTATAAATCGAAAAGGGGGCTGATGATTATTGGCTGAGGCTGAAGGGGGGTGATGATTATTAGTTTGATCGTAATAAGAATGTAGTCAGTTGACAAAAAAAGCGCCGCCAGACACAACGACTTAACAAAGTGAGGGTAGTTGGGTCGAACATTGAATAATCGTTACACTGGTGTAAGAGTCAAGCTGACGGTATGCTTACTGTCGGCGCTGACAGCCGAAACGTATAAACCTCTATGCAGCGTTTTTGAAAAACGCCAAGGTATCAGCGTGTGTGGTGCCGAGGTTCACACGTTTCGCCTGAGCACCGTCAGTGTGCAGTCAGCAAGACACTTATCAACTTAAGACAACTAACAATTCTTATGCCACTAATTAGCTCGCCTTCCACCATGCGAATGAGTGTATTCCTGTCACAAACAAATATCCGACGCCCATCCCCAAAAAGTACCCAATATTTATCCAAGTTAATTACATCCCGAGCCCTTATAATGACATGTATCACACACAAGCTTTAAAAAACAATTATCAGTGCAATCTAAAGCTCCCCACGCTTGCGGCGACTAATTAGTCGCATGACTTGGCGTCAATCGCTCCGTCGCAGGCGGGTTGATTAAAAATCGTGCGGAAGCAAGGAGACACGCTGAAAGTGTTTACTTGACCGGATTAATTGTGTGTCACGAGTGAATGGCGAGCTTTAATGGCTATGCGATATGATATGACGAGGTATGAATGGATATTGTTAGATCCATTTGTTATACGTTTATTGGTTGTCGTGATTTAGTTAGAAAATGATATGAAAGTTGAAATGTTATTGAATTATGGAGTTACATGGAACGACGGAAAAAGTAATACCTATTTTGAAAAAAATCTAAACGCAAATTGTCAGGACTAGACCATATACAAATGGAACCACATGGGAGGTAACAGCTTTCAAATAAAGAACAATCATCAAAATCCCTTTCACCTAATCGAAGGCCTGAAGTAACAAAGCCAAAAAAATACAGTCAAATTGATAAGCTCCTTTTTTGAAGTCGGCTGAATGTTCAGAGAAAAACAGTTTTTGCCTTAATTTCAATAAAATTAGTACTATAGGCAACTTGCAACTGGTTACCACGAATCGAAGTCGCGGGCTGGCCCTAGCCTTAAATAGTAAACGAATAAGTAATTTTTCTCAAAGGTACTCGACTAACTTTCTTGGACGAAAATTTTCTTATGTCATGTTCTGCACACCATTTTCCATCATAGAGAAGTTTACGTAACGTTACGTTTTACGTTTCCATCATAGAGAAGTTTAGAAGTTTAAGTCACAGTTAACGCAGAATTCTATACACCAAGTGACCCATCTGTTTGCATCAACCATAAAACGTTGAATTAGATAGGCAGGTGTCCATAAACTCTGAATAAAGACACTCAAAATCGTACAATAAAATTAGAAAAAGTACCCAAGAGACACGCCCTTCGCCGCTTTACGATCCTATTATAAAATGGTCTTTATGAGACGTTTTATTGCTAAAAGACTTAGGTAATTTCGTCAAAGCCGAGATGAGATCTGGAGTTAAAGACCTATTAAAACTTTTGAGAGGATTTCGGTCAGTGTAATTAAACCATTTCAATAGGGCACGCTATATTCGTATTAATTAAGCTTTTGGTTTGCTGAAAGACTGTTTTCAACCTCTTGTTTGGGGCTTCTTAGGAGCATAATTTGATATATACTTTCACGTTTCGTGTTCTAGTTCATTTGTTATTACAGACTAGCTCTCCGCCCATGGCTTCACTCGCTAATCCAAGGAATGATCCCATGATTATTGTGCCCGTAGGATGTTTATTTCTCAGGTATCAAACTAAAATCATGCTTTGATCTTTTTAAAAATATCTGTTTCCCGTCCCGCTTATAGTTTATCAGTATGCTCGGTTACCTTTTACGATGGTTGCCTGGAAGAGATCACTTCTAAGTGATAAGGTCGCCTAACTAATTGAACACTTTCATACGCAACTTTATTATAATAATCTTTTTTTTTGAGTTCCCTTCCATGTACAATCTTGTGGAAGAGTTAAATAAAATAATATAATTGTTCCAAATTTCCTACGAATCGGTTCAGTTCAGAATTCATAGTAGCACAGCCCAGCGTTTGTATTGATAAGTTAATGTCTATAATAATAAGAATCAATACTGATCAATAAAATGAATATATTTATTACCTGGTTCAGATTTATTACTATTCTTCGATTGTCTTCTACTTTTTTTCTAGCTTTAATTTACGTATTTGACTTCACCTTTCAGATACGAAGTGAAATGTCGCGCATCCTCCACAATCTAGCATTTTATAAAATCACAATCATAAGCACACAACTTTGAACCTTAATACATTGAAATAAGTCAGAAATATACAATATTATCGAGGTATCAATAAAAGGGGTATTCAATCAAAATGTATAAACAATAGATATAAAACGAGCCAACTGGAACACCCTCTAGGATTTGGCGGACTCGGCGTTTTGTTATGCCTGCCACTATATACAGTATGTTCAAAAACTTTCCTTATAAATTTAATTGACTTTAAACTTTGAGCTTTAGGCTGTATGTTTAGCTATTATGTAATTTAATTTAGATATCTAGAGCACTCGTTCTTTCGGATACACATTATATATTTATAATTTATCTATTACATGTTTCGTTGCTCGTAATATAAATGAAAATTAACCATTATTCGCTTTGAACATGATACGTGTACGAATATAAATATTATTTCAAACAAATTATATAAGAACACCCTGTATACATTATTTTATACGACTAGATACATAAGTGGAGCTGCCCAATACAGAATCAATCACACAGCGGGACACACACCTGATGTCCGTCTGTCAATTCGTCAATATGTTTGTCTATATATTGTCATATATTATAACAGTTTACTATAGTTTAAATTATCATTTATTATCCAGTATGTAACAATTCAATACAATAATATGCTAATATGACTAATGGATATAGGAATATACACACATTGTATTATGCTAAGTATGTGAAGTATTGGACAAATGCATTATATTGTTGTAAAGGTTTTTAAGTTTTAGAATTTTAAAACCAAGGAATACACTGCGGTAACATCCACTATGAATCGAACTTAATATGCGTACACTTAAAAATTATTTTATATTATACCTTGATATCTTATCAAGGTATGAGAATGACTATCATTGCAGGAGTCACTAACAAAAAATACAATTATACTTTCTCGAAATTATCCCAACTTTGAGAATTTAATTATCTTTTTAATATTATATAGCTTAATTTTATTACTGGTTAACCACTGTTCATTTTAAACTGAATTTTCCGTAGTTCAATTTAATTTTCAATTAAATACATTCACCTCAGCATATATCGTGATATGGTTTCGTGCGAGACACCAATTTGTAACCACCTTGATCAGAACCGTAAATAACACTTTAAAGTAAAGACGCTTTAAATCAAGCGATTAGTCGTTCATACAGAATTAATTTTATCCTCAAGTGAACGATTATTTGTAGGATAATTCATGTTAAACAAAATGTATTAATGTTATTTTTTCTATTAAAATTCCTTTGTACAAATTTTTCATTGTAACAAACTCAATAGCACTTTAATAATCCCTTATTGGAACGCTTTAGTCAAGACATAGATAGGTAATCGCAATAAATATGATAAATTAAACATTTATCTTTTATCACACACTATATTTTTTAAAGTTATGTGACCATAGTCTAATTTAAATAACATCATATAAGACAAAGCAATTAAGCTAACTCTTATTGTAGAATATGCGATTAGTTACTAATTAGAAACATAATGGAATTCTTATACATAAAGTAGTATTAATGTAAAACTTTCGTAAGCATGGTGTAGTTAGTCTGTTGTTTCGGACTAGGAGTCAATAACTCTGCATTACAAAGCTTCGGTTCCTCAATATTCCTTCTGTACATCGAAAGAAATTCGTAAGCAGGTCGCAGTTGCTCCTTATAGACGTCCTGTAATATGAATAATAATTACGTACATTGTATAGGATTTACGTTAGCTCTGTCCTTTTCACACAGCCAGTCAATAAATAAGGATAGATGGCTTTTATGAAATTCCATCGATGCAGCATGTGTAAAAATTGTCCTAGATATATAAATGGCATGCGTATATTAATGTTTTTAATTATTTCTTGTATAAAAAATTAATGTGTTGGTTAATTTACAAAAATGCTTAGTTTAAATGCCTTAATCTGCGATATATACACGACTAGTTGCCCCCTGCGGTTTTACCCGCGTAAGTCTGTTTCCCGTAGGAATGTCCGGATAAAAAGTTGCCTATGTGTTATTCAGTTGTCCAGCTATCTACGTTCCAAACTTTATTGCAAACGGTTAAGTAGTTTTTGCGTGAAAGAGATGTACATACACATACATTCATTCAAACTTTCGCATTTATAATATTATTAGGATAGGATAGGATAGGAGAATATCTAAAACACATTTTATATCAATTAAATCAGCTCAAATCCGTGGCGATTACATTTTTCTCAATATATTTAAAAGTATTATATATTTTACTAATTTTATTCATTGCTTACCAATTCCCTCTTATATATGATTGCTGATATTCTTCCCCAAAGAACTTGCAGTAAAAACACTGCATTTTCCGTTTCTAACAGATGCAATAGCGTCGGCGAGTCTAAAGTCTTTGAGTGATCTTAAAAAATAAAACGAAATATAAAAAAGGAACATCACTACCGAGAATTGATTGTGTTTGTTTATGTATTATAGGTACTTAAAGCTTTAAACAAGATACCTATAGATATCAAAATATATGTATTTCATCATCTATGTCAATATTTGTTTTTACACGCTTTTTATTAGCTTCACCTGTATGTTTGTTTGTAACCGACTTCTTTGGGCGCGATTTTGACCCACTTTAAACGGCTAGATTTCGTTCAAACTTTGTAGATTTATTGAGGATCGATGACAATACACTAATTTGATAAAATTATTCCATTTTTCAATTTGCAAAATATGATAAAAGCGTGTTTTTTAGTTTTTTTAAACTATTATAATATATTATTATTTAACAACCACGCTTTTTGTTTAAGCCACAAGTCATACTATAACAGTCGGCACTGAAAGCTACTGTCACAGAATCTTTCTCTGTAACGTATACTAACGTGGGTACGAATCATGTCGGCAGCATACGTTTGTTTTTACATAATTGAAAAAATAATGATATTTCTAAGTCTAACTATCTATTTAACCCCTTTATAATTTACTAGGTTTTTTTTTTTTTTTTTAACGAGGAGGAAATCTTCCATAGATGCTCTAGCTTTGGGGGAAAAGTAGAGCATGTGGGATTTCTACCCACTAAAACCTCCTCGGCGGCCAAACTCAAAGAACAAAAGCAGGGATCCTGGGATCTCCAAAGGAACGCACCAGGATTTATAATTTACTAGCTGCGCCCCGCGTTTTCACCTGCGCAAGTCCGTACCCCGTAAGAGATTCGGATCAAAAAGTTGCCTATATGTTATTCCAGTTGTCCAGCTATCTACGTAACAAATTTCATTGCAATTGGTTCAGTAGTTTTCGCGTGAAAGAGAAACAAACACACATCCTTACAAACTTTCGCATTTATAATATTAGTAGGATTTGTTTCGATAAAATTTGCAACATGCTTAAGTCCGTCTAGCAAAAAAGAGATAGGATTTACACAGAGCGTAAACTACAAATATCCACTTACGTATATCCTTCTCGTTGCTGCTTAAATCGAGTAGTTGCTTGTAACATCCCTTCACACCAGGTATCGCCTTGGACCATATATCGAAAGGTTCGTCCGTATGGTATCGGAGCCGGATCACCTCCCCTGGGACTTTATCGATCATGTCATCAGCTGGTTTGCCGAAGCGTTGCTTTAACATCCATTTAAGACCAGCCTGTTAAAACAATTTCTTATAATAAGTACTCGTACATATATATAATACTAGCTGCGCCCCGCGGTTTCACCTGTGTAGGTCTGTATACCGTAAGAATGTCGGTATAAAAAGTTGCCTATATGTTATTTATTGAATATTTGTATGTTTGTAATAAATACTGTACGTATGATTTAGAAAATTTCGACCAGTAATAAGGCGAACGGTTACATATTGCATATATTCCTACAATGTAAAAGACAAATGGGATACCTCATCAACCTCGCTGAAGTCAACTTGATAGCACGAGAAATTTGTATCGAGTTTTCTAGAAAAATTCGTGTCCGGTATAACAGCGACTACGTGCCAGGGTCCGATGGCCTTCTTTATATCAAAATCAGTTTTAAACCCGTCACAAAACTCATGTTCTGCTCGTAGTAAAGGAAAAAACACAAAGAAAAGTGTGCTTACACGATACATCGTGATAAGGTACTGAATTAATGTAAACCTGACTAGATACGAGTGCTTGAGTGGTTTAATTTGGTGGGATTAAGGATGGTTCAGACGAGACGGTAGATGGTGTTTGTTTAGTGGGTTAATTTATTAAATAAATTTCAAGTTGTCATGCAAAGTATGTGTTGTATGATACAAGACTCAGATTGTATTTGTCTGTAAATATACTTTTTCGAAAAGCTTTCTCTTTCCATTTTAAATTCGGCAATCCGTTTGCAGAGATCTGAAATTGACCTTATGCCTCTCCAAATGTTCATGGGCGGTGGTAGCACTTACCATCAGGCGACCCACCATTGCTGATATAAAAAAAATAAACCAAATTTGGAAAACGCAAACATGGAATATACCATAGAATATGATTTAAAAGCACACAGTGCGCTAAAGCGATGTTTGGAGCATAGCATGAGCGCTCTGAACTTTATAAGGACATTATAAATTTAGCACAAAATTAGATGAGGTCGATTCACAAATAGGATAATGGCTTAATAGCGCAAACACGAGACGTCTAGAGTACCGTTTTACCACAGATTACTACACAGTAACATAACACATTATTCAGAAACAACATTTTTGTGTAGGCGGAACGACCTTGTTATTACGCTAAATGAACTTCACAATACTAATGTTCAAATTTACAGAAGTTGTTAGGTTTACACATTACTGGTTATGGTAAAGCACATGAATGTATAAACATTCCTCTTTCAAATACACAATAAGATATTAGAGTTATAAAAGCCATCATTTTAATCGTGGTTTTAAAATACATACATTTTCTTTCAGCTATTAATGTAGACTCTTTACAATACGGTATTCATTAATTATTTTAGTACAATTTTTTTTTTCAATTAGCTGCAAAATCATTAAGGAATCACAAATAAATTTGTACTGTTCGTAGAACTAACAAAAAAATTCAACTCAAAATCTTTATTATTCATGTATACTTTTTCGAGTATTTATAAAAAGTATTTTTAAAAACCACCACCGAAATGTCTCGGAATGTCTCTTCTACTGAGAAGAATCGGTAAGAAACTAAATACATGTTTTCCTTTTTTAATACATAAAACAGTTTCTTGTACAATACTGCAATAAACAAATTTGAAATTTCAGCAATAAAATAATCTGAACAAACCATAAAACAAGTTTATATAAGGTTTTGCAGTCTGTTAGCTTCTTAAATACATTTCACTCTAAATTAAACATAAGTGAATCACTCGATACTCAAGGGAACACAAATTTTCCTTAAAATATTTTCCATTATCTGTCTTCTGCTGTCTTCAACATCCGTCTTAAAATACGGTCATTGTTTAAAAAGAAACCTACATACATTTACTTGAACAAAGGCAGTAAAAACGGTTTATGGACTTGTTATTGCCATCCCAGCGGACAGGTTGATTGGTTTCAAGGAAAAGCGTAAAGCGTTTGTAGAAAATTAATTAATTTTTTTATAACAAAACAATATTTAATAGGTTAAAGTTTGCTTTTCATCTGAAATAGCATTTTACACAGTCAATACATCCTGCTAATCCTACTAATATTATAAAAAAATAAATATTAAGTTTGTAAGGATGTTTGTTACTCTTTCACGCAAAAACTACTGAACTAATTGCAATAAAATTTGGTACGTAGACAGTTAGACAACTGTGATAACATATAGGCAACTTTTTATCCCGATATTCCTACGGGATACGAACTTACGCGGGTGCAAACGCGGGGCGCAGCTAGTTCCTTCATATATCCAGAAATTTGTCCTCAGATGGTTATAAAGCTTTGATGAAACTGTTCTATTAATTGTTTATTCAAAAATGTATGTATCGTCATAGGTAACCCGGATTCTCCTTTCAAGGCTGTTTGTGGATAATCGCTACAGCTCATGGTTGTAGCCAACCTCAAAGTGATGCCGAAGAAAACAGATTTTAATGTATCCTATGAAAATCTTCATTCAGAAATCTCCCTTTGAATTTTAATATGAAATTCGAATCGAGAGTTTATTAGCGTTGAATGAAATTATAATAAATTCGGAAGTAAGTTCTTTATATCAAAAATTTTGCTGTAAATTTGATGAAGAGTATTCATTGTTGCATTCAGCTTCTGATTTAAGGAATGTTATGAAATAGTATTGTAAGATTATTTTAGTTGCGTAATATATATTTTATTCCGAAAGTAAATAGCCGTTGACATAACACTTATTTTACGATTTTTCTGTGAAAGGTAATTACATAAATATTCAATTAAAACAAATAAGTGAAATCCTAGTAGGATTATAAACGCGAAAGTTTGTAAGTATGATGATGATTGTACCCTTTCATTTGAAAACAGCTTATAGTATCCGTATGAAATGTGGTATAGAGACAGATAATAGTCTGGATTAGTTCATAGACTACTTTTTTCCCGGGTACCACGCGAATGACCCAGCCGGTCTACTCTGTTAATAGCAAAAAGTCTCATAAGAAGCAATAATTTTATTTTATACATATTTTTAATCAGAAACTTACCCTTTTACTGACTGTAACGTCAATTTCATACTCAATTAACATTTATTAATATTTTACGATATTAATACCAAAAAACCAGTAATTAATCATACCCTTTCACGAGTTGTTACCGTTTTATAAATAAATATCGTTCAGTTGAGAGTTTCAGGCTCATTAAGCTGCACTCATTAAAAGGATAACCCTTTTGGATTTTGTAGAATGCCATTAAGACCATTTTTTCTCAATTATACTTTTAGAAGTATAAAATTTGTATACCAACAATCTTTATAATCAGGATAGTTTGAGATACGACCTATTATTGGCAGTAACAAAGCATCTGTTCCAAACGTATATAATAAATTCATCTCTATATAGATAAAATTACCGTGTCGCAATCTTAGTTACCATACTCGCCCGAAACGGCTAGACCGATTCTCATGAAATTTTGTGTGCATATCGGGTAGGTCTGAGAACAGGCCAACATCTCGTCAACATCAACATCAAGTATTTAATCAACTACAAGTGGGAGGGTAAAAATAAACATATATCAGACTCATCTCAATTGAAATAATATAAAACTTCAAATATACGTAAACACCATATTTCTTCAACGAAACACATCCAAGGCTCCAAAAAATTCCAATAAAAATCCGCAACCACCAAAATGAAACGGTTTTGCTGACAATCAGTATAATTCAATCAAGACGCAATAGTTCGGCATGTGAGAGCCCTCCATATTACGGTATGTATTACAGACTGCTATCGGATGCCGATCGTAAAACTTTACGAACTTTCGCCCTCTCAACTTATCTGTGACAATCATCTTGACACACAGAGTAGCTATGAATAGAGGAAAATACCTTTGATATTAAATTTAAAACACCCTGCAATACTCTAACTTAAAAATGTGATTCTCTAGAACTAATTGTGAATACAATGTAACGTAATCTTTTGTTATTTACCAAGGAAGCTAAAAAAATATGAAACATTACATGTCCTAAAATACATATTTAAAAAATGCCATTATACGTAGTTAATATTCAGTATAAACAATTTTATGTTACAATATACATAATATGTATGAGCCGTTATTGTTTATAATGTAAAATAAAAAGACAAAAAACACTAAATTTATAATATAGGCCTTACAACTCAAAAATCTAACGGCCGAGAGGCTAGGCGTTGCTACGGTTAGGCAAAAAACGCGGGTTCGAACCCCGCCTCGTGATCAAATATTTTCTATTCTTTCAAAATTTCTCATATTGCGTAATTTAATTGAGAATTTATGCTCTATAATCCACTACTCTTTGCACTTAACTGAGATTTCAATAAACGTCTTCCGATTCGTGATTGCCACGCTTCAAGTATCTACACATAGTCGTTAAATGTGACAGACAAACGTGTTACTACTGTATTACGGGTTTATTCTATTATTTTTGGGAAACTGTATTATCTTATGAGGCACGATGTAAGCAGATATGAAGGAGTATGAAATGTGATGGTTGTGTTGGCACGAATTCTAGTCTATGAATAAAGCGAGTGTGTGATAATTTTTGTTTGATATAGTCTAGAAAGATTGCGCTATGGTGTATGGCATTGTAAATAATAATAGATAGATATATTTTTCATATTTTCTACAAACTGTTTTTTCAAGTTGCGTTATATTTAACTTAATCCTACTAATTCCTACCATAATATTATAAATGCGAAAGTTTTTGTGTCTGTAGCTCTTTCAAAACAAACTATTCAACCGATTGCAATGAAATTTTGTACGTAAACAGCTGGACAACTGGAATAACATATAGGCAAATTTTCTGGCTTTACACGTGAGCCGTGGTACATATAATATAAACTACATCATACAGTGAAAATGTAACTGTCTGGTACAAAAAAAAAAAATGAAATCGGTCTAGTAGATTTTTCAGTTATTCAGTTTCCTCTTTCATAATATCAGCTTAGATTTTCAAATTAATATAAATTCACTGTTTCATGTAACTGTTAAATATCCCCAGTAACTTAATCCCCTAAAAGCATGCATGTCAAAACAAAATTGCTTCATTAATATCACGAAAACAGTAGCAATCAATATAAACTGCATTTCGCAAGCTTAATGCATACTGCGAAGGTGCGGCGGCACACCTAAACCATACAAATCGCTAAATTCCCCCAGTGTATGCAACGTCACTTGTTATAATAAACGGTTCATCAGTTATACCACATCCGCTGTACGTCATGTTGCTGTACTGTGACCAGACGAGGCGGTACTTTGAGAAATTTCGTTAATTTTTGGAAGTACTTTGTAACATTATAAAAAATGATGTTTCTACTAAAGAGTTTGAAATTATTGAAGTTTAGTGGAGTGGCCTTTAGAATTACGAAAAGTAATATTTGGTGCAAATGTTAGACTAGCTATGCCCCGCGGTTTTAAAGTAGTACCTGAGGTTATATAGCCTAATATATGGTTATATAGAGGTTATATATATAAGTGCAGGTGAGGGGGTCGCGGACGAATTTTGATAAGCACCCGTGGTCCCTTCACGAAAGCTCGACAGAACAGAGTGAGATTTTAGAAATCCATGATAACTCCACGGCCACTTCCTCATTACAAAAAACAAGGAAAGCTATGTCTCATGTATTCAAAATATGTTGTATAAAGTGTTGTAATAAATAACATTTATTGTGATTTTAAACTATTTATTATTAATTTATAACCGAAATTCATACTATATGAATTGATAATATACGTATGAACCACCGTAAGTTATAATAAAGTGCTTCAAATATATTTAAAATGCACATAAAAAAAACGGTTTTAAATCATACGTTACTATAAAACATGCAATAATCATATTAAATGTTACTGGTAACCCTACACCGTAACTCGCTACAAACGTGATGAATGCAATCGGTGTATCAAGGCGCGCCCAGTTTTACGTTTCAGCGGAAAGCGCGGGAAATGTGCATTTTTTGACATAACACTTCTAATGGTTGTTTTTATGGAACGTGAAAGCTGCATCCGATTTATTGTTATTAGAGTTTCGCTTGTTATATTTTCAAAGAATTATTGTGGTCATGATTTCGTTTCTTATTGAAAATATACGTTATATTTTATTGAATCTATATAATTTAAACTGAATCTTCAAACAATAGTGGTACGGACCACTTTTGTTTGTTTATACATATTTTCAGTAGTCAAATTAATTTGGATTAATTAGAAGACTAATTTGGTTATTGTACACTATGCATGTTAATCTAAAGAAATGCATAAATTTTTATAGTCCGTTAGTAATGTCTAAATAACATATCTATAGAAAATCTATAGGACATAACACGAATAATAATATTTCAAACACGAAGCAAGCCACGGATTCCTACGTAGTTCTTCAAATAAGTTATAAGTTCGTATGCAAGCAATTCTCTAGAGATTTGCAAATGGCTTGTGAACAAATGACTGGTGCATTATCACTCGCACACCCTTCGCCACAATTAGTGAATGAGCAAACTACTCTACTATGTTTTTACTATAATATGTATATGCTTTGTTTAAAAATATGACGTATATTTAATGTGAATTAGAATCGAAATCAATTAGTTAAATATAAAAAAGATAAAGATCAGTTCAAAAACATGTTATACAATAAACGCTCAAATAATCAAAGAACCAAAATATTTCCAACAACACAAAAAAGCAGCAAACGGAACTCCTTTACAAAATAATTACCCTTTAAAAAGTCGATTAAAAATTCAATCCTTAAGAGGTTGCCCTCAAAAGAGTTACCCAGGTGTGAAACGAAGTATGCAGTTGTCAGGTCTAATTATAGTATTAATTTGGATCTTTCGCGCGAATTATTCACCTTTGAAGATGGTATCGGTTTGTTAGTTGAGGAGTGGTTTTAAGATGTGATAATATTGTGAGGCAGAGTGGAAAGGGTTTATGTATTTGTTTATTCACCAGCTTTTACCTGCGGCTTCGCACGCGTTATTTCGGAATAGTTTAATAGATATTATTATACACATACACATTCCCCTTGATCGCTCTATCTATTAAAAAAAAACTATCAAAATCCGTTGCGTAGTTTTTAAGATTTAATCATACATAGGGACATAGGACTTTGTTTTATACTATGTAGATTAGCTTCGTTGCATTGGTGCTGCTTCTTAAATAACTAACATGCTTATGTATTTTACTGAAAGTTATTGAGTTAGGATGCCAATTACTTCGATAAAATGTTCACTAAATTATAATTGTACGTTATTGAAATAAATAAATGAAGGTTACGAACGCGATTTAATCTCATTAGGTTACAAAATTTTTTCAATCCTTAGTATCATATGTTCATGTCATTATGCACTTAAAATACATAGGTCATTTTTCTGTCTATTTACTTTACTTATATATTTATGAACGGGTAATTTCTTTATTCTTCTTTTATTAAATACAACAAAATATATAATAGTTTCTATCCTTATTTTACCTTAAACTATTTTTCTCGAGATAAGAAAAACCTTCGTCCCTTATCAGAGTACGTTCTATATTTTTATTACAATTACTCCGAATTTAATCAACGCATCGACCGTGAAATACCAGATAGACAATTGAACATTCACCTTTATAACACAACATTTTATTGAAAGAACAATACACAACACTACCTATGTACAATTTTTTTTTCTTAGCCATGCAAATGATGTACAACTAAATATGAAAAGATGGTTGCAATAAAACAGAAACTCGATTAGAATTTAAGATTGCCAGGATGTCTCCAATTAAACACGCGTCGCCGGTGACAAACGATCGCCTTCCCGAGGGAACTGGGTCGGAGTTTAAAAGTAAATGATATACAGTCTCCTTTGTTGGACCTCTTTCGAGTGCAAATGTAATAAATAAAAACATAATTGGGGGCCTGCTGGCTTCGAATTTTATTATTTATTTGCTGAAACTATTTTAAATATCTAGTTAGTTTAATTGAATGTAAGTAAAAACGTAAGAATAATATAAATATGGTTTTTATAAAATAGTTTATACAAACGAACAAAAGGATGTCTTAAGATTTGAACCAGTTATGTAATAACACAGCACGTTATAAATAAACTTAAAAATTCTGTTTAATTTATATTTTCAAGTCCCAACAGGACAAACACGAAATCCCACTTAAATCTTTATTTAAATATCTAAACATTAAACCATAAACCGAGATATCACTAGAATAAAATATTTTAATTATACTTTATGATCGCTAAAGCCGTGTAAATGAAAAACTGTCTCGCTTTATGCAATCGTAAAAAAACTTGTCTCTTCCGCGAAGCGTCGGACTTTAATGTGTTTGCATTGTGCAGATTTCATTAAGTTTTTACGACTGCGCTTATTCATTAGAAATATTTCAGTGTTACTTTGTTTTTTATTAATTATATATAAAAGGTTACCTATTTGGCATTTACGATATATGTAGTGTGTCCTCCCTTACCTACTCTATCTACCTCTTCCTTAAATGCCGGCACCATCTCAAGGGTTCTTGTGAAGGCTCATGGGCAGTGGTAATAGCTCGGTATTGGGTGAAAAACTAGTTCGTATGCACGCTTTTTAGAACAGTTTACAGAAGACACTTCTTTGTTAAATATTTCAATAGATTTAAACGAATAAGATTGTGTATGTTGCTGCATTTTGGTTACGAAATTAACAGAAAATCTGATTTATCTAATATCAAATGAGGATTCCTGTTCTGATGTTGTTTGTTCAATTTGTTAAACTTATTTTAACCATCAAAAATATCAAACTCAAACATCTATTTATTAAATTAGACTTCTTATGGAAGCAGTAAATCAGATTTGAATCAGTAAATATATAATATCACTACACAGTATAAAACAAAGTCGTTTTTACTGTCCCTATTCCTATGTATGCTTAAATCTTTAAAACTACCCAACGGATTTTGATGGGGTTTTTAATAGATAAGAGTGATACAAGAGGAAAGTTTATGTGTATAATAACATCGGTTAAGTTACTCCGAATGTAAAACGTGCGAAGTCGCGGGCAAAAGCTACAAGTAAGCTAGTTTATTTAAATTGAAAGCTCGCAGAGTGGACCTCTACGATCAGAATCTATAAGTGAAATCTTTTACTCAATAAATCGAAAAATACGTATCCTGAATTAAAACAACAGATAACATAAATAATGTCATTAGGACACTGACCTTACAGCGGTTAAATGGAGATTTCTCTTACGCGTCCGAATTACCGTCAGCAAATAAATAAAGCCAATGAGGGCAAGGAGTAATGATCCTGAACCTTTACGGTCAATGTTTTAAGAAATAAGGAACTATATAGAGTGGATAAAACTATATAATGTGTTTACTTTTTGATGCAATGATAGGTTATTGCATATAAAAGTGAGTGAAAAATTAAGGGTTAATATAGTGATAAATACCATAGAATCTTCAAAAGCACTCGACTAATAAGCGTTCACTTAATATTCAACGATTTTTTTTAGTTTTACTTTACTCAATCTAGTGCTTTAAATGCGTTTATTATGTGGATTAAATATTATAATAAATAAATTGCGTAGAATCAGTTAAACTTCTTTAATTTCTACGTGTTTTTTATAGTTTGATACAATTATTTCTTCCTGTATTAAGAAAATTCTTAATAAATTTTCTTGATACAGGAAGCATCTTTCTTCTCTTTGTCAAATGTTTTCCATATAACAGCTCCATATAAATCCAGTTTTAGTCACTGTCTCCACCGATACACTGATGAGACCAGATAGAGAGCAGACGGGACGTAGTTTTTCCTACTTTATTTATTGGACTGACAGACGGACAAATGTGCGCAAACTTAATGCGAGTGTTTTTTCTTTGACCTCGTTACGTCTGATTGGATGGAAAATTGAAAAATTGAAGCGTTTTTTCTACTTAATTGAGTGAGACATTAACTAATCATGTACGTTTTATTATATATTGTGTTGTTATTTACATTTATTGTACTGTCGTTGTGTGGGTGTAGTATTGGATAGGTAGGATATATTTAGAAATTAAAAACTTTTTAACGGATTTTAAACGCGATTTATTCATTATATTATTAACCCGATGTTTTCAAAATCGCGTTTAAAATCCGTTAAAAAGTTTTTAATTTCTAAATGTATTATACTCGCGTAAAATAAAAAACAAGAAAATACTAGTTAGGATATAGATTTCACCGTGAAATTGTCGATAAATTGTGATCCGTGACATACTACTTAGAATTTAACACTTAGTCATCGATAGATTATATAATCCATCGATGGTAATCCATAAAATTTTTAAATCGATCTATGAAGGGTTAGGTTAGGTTCAGTTTATTTAAAACTACATAGAAATAGGCGGGGCGGGTGGTTAATCTTCTTATATATAAAAATCAATTGCTGTTCGTTACTCTCGCTAAAACTCGAGAATGGCTGGGCCGATTTTGATAATTTTGGTTTTGATGCATTCATAATAGTTCAGAGAAGGTTTAAAAGATAAAAAATATGGATTCTTTCAGAAAAAGGTCATTGCGAAGTTCGCCGGGTCAGCTAGTACTTATAAAGGCGACACATACAACTACAATTCATTCTATATATACACCTCCTAACGCCATCCTCACTTTAAACTAAACTCAACCAAATGTTGATAAAATAGAAAAGTACTTATATAATGTAGATATGAATACAATTACATACATACAAAACAAGAAGGAAACCACATAAAAAATTCAAAACATACGCCACCTGAATTATGTATGTCGGAATGTCCTGACCAGCGGCGGTCAACCAAGCGGCCACTCAAATGACCCTTTAACAAACCCTTTGCCTCAATATTTATAGCTTTCCGAGTCAATTTTGCGTATTTTACGAGACGATAGCTTACTTCGAAATAGCACTTTAAGATAATGGTGTAAAGGTCGAGAATAGAGTAAAGCAGAACTTCACTACTTTAGTGGTTTTGAAGTGTGTGAATTAAGTATTGAGTGTGTTGATGAATTTCAATAGATTGGGAAGATTGGTCACTTTTTCTGTTTTATATATAAATGGATATTCTTTGGATATATGTTATGTACTTACACCAACAATTCTTTTGAAGGTTTTGAGTTCTTATTGTGTCATCTGAGATTTTTCAGACAGGTTTTTATTTTTCCGATTTTTGCATGTAATACGCACGTAAGTCATTTATCCTACCACGAAATTAGTTTTTGTTGAATCAGAGTTGAATATTCAATCTAAATGATTGGTTTCGTTTTGTTAGTTTTATTCAGTAACACTTTATATGAATTTATACGATTATAAACCAGTTGTAGCCCATAATTGTTATATCCTATTACATGTGAATAATAAATGGCAAATTAAAAATAAATTTCGTTAATTTTTTTATGATGACTAGCCTATCCTATGCAGTACATTATAATCTTAGTTATTTGTATAAAGGGTAATTTCATAAAAAAAATATACGTTTAATAAAAGGCCTTTTAAATTTATATCCATCGAGAAAAGAAGACACACGGCGAGGGCTAACAATAAATACTATACATTATTAGGCTATTTTTCAAAATCTTCCTATTTCTATAATCCCAGGTTGAAACTTATGTGCATTTAATAATATTCAATGACCATAAAGCATCCTGTGTTAGCGATAAATGTTTTACGATAGAACAGAACATCGTAAATATAATGTATTCAAGTTTGATGGGCTACGCGACAATGCATATGAATGCAAGTATTACAGGGAAAAGGAACTGTTCACATGACTTTCAATAAGGTCGTATCATATATACATGGCGTATGGTAAGCAGTGGTGGTTCAGTGGTGAGAACCTCGGACTTCAAAATCGATAAGTAGGGGTTCGAGACCGGGTGAGCGTGCAGGTAATAAATAGATTTTTCAATTTATCTATCTGCATATGTGGATAACATCACCACTGCTTAAAACGGTGAAGGAAAACATCGTGAGGAAACCGGCATGTCCAAAAATCAAAAAGTTCGACGACATGTGACATCTGCCAACCCGTATTTGATCAGCTTGGTGGATTATGGCCTGAACCCTCATAGAAGGCGTGTGTCCCAGCAGTGGTAACATATATAGACTGATGACGGTGTATGTGTATTTATGTATTCAAATTGTTTGTATGGCTGTGTTAGATTCTTTGTTATGCGACAACTTCATTAATTAAGGTAAAGAACGGTATCATTGGATGTCGTTTAAGATGTTACTTATAAAAAAGGACAGTATTCTTATATTAATAGATTATAATCACACTAATATTAAAAATGTGAAAGTTTGTTTGTTTATATGTTTGTCCGTTAATCACGCTGCAACTACTTAACGGATTTTGATGAAATTTGGTATACAAACAGAGTTTAAGTTGACTTGGTAATAGGATATTTATTATAGCGATTAAATGCTACCTTGGGATATAACAGGAATCTTGATATCCGGACGGAGCCGGGACGAGCGTCTTGTTCCCAATAAACATCTAAACAATAAATGCATGGTCTGCTGTAGTTTCAATTTCATGATTTATAATAATATTAAACGAAATAATTATCACGTTATATCATATCGAAAATTTTCAATAAAAAAGAGTGGTTGAGAGTTATAGATGACATGTATATTCTATCATCACGTCATATCATCATAATTTTATGATATCAATATATTAGTCATACAATCCCTAGTATTATAAATATGACAGGAACTATACCTGTTTCTTCTTCCCAACATCAGGATCAAAAGGTGCGGAGCAGTAAATAAAGACATTTAAAAATATACCTTCTTAAGCTTCCATTAATACAGAACTAAGCAACTAAATAACAGATGTACTAGAAGTTTTTTCGGGCGAAACCACGAGGCGAAACTAGATGATAAAATTATATATTTTCATAAACAGATAATCTTGTAAGTGTTGAAGCATATAATCATAGTCAAGACGTTCAAGGACACCCAAATGACGGAAGATTGCGTCTGATCCAAGCATTTGCAAGTGCCCTCATAACTCAAGACAATTGAGCCAATTTGTCTGCCTCTTGTATTACTCTCTAGGCTTTTTATTTCCCCAATCAAAGGTCCGACTATGGGATGGAATGAGGTAATGAATTCTTGACTTTCATTAGGGATGGGGACGTGAGTTTTTGGAAGTTGGTGCGTTATTGCATGGAGATAGCTGGAAACCATGGGTATACCACTTGGTTTTTGATTAAACTATTGACGTATATTCACGTGATGTCATTGGTTCTGTATCTTGTAGGAGGAAGTTATAATCTTATAATATTACATGAATCCTGGCGGTGAAAATTGCTAAATTAAAAAAGTATACAAACATACTTGGAAACAAAGCAAAATAATTGAAAAAACAAAAATGGTAATAATAATTTTTACGTAAAAATACATAATTCATCATAATATCATACAAAATACATTAACACACATATATCTATAAAATTATCACCAACAATTATTTTATTCAGTTGGAATCGAACCTGCACACGACCAAGCAAACCACTGTTCCAAAAAGTTTGTCAAAAGTCAATCTATATCCAAAAAAAAGTCTCTTCACATCCGTATTTCTGAAGCTCAAATCTCAAGGGTGGCAAGTCTACTGCGACGGGGGTCGCATTCCACAGATTATACGATGTTGCCTTCATGAGCCGTTTAGTACTTGATACCTGGACATATAGATGCTGGATTTGGAATTATATTTACCTGTAAATAACAGTCTTTTCAGTATAATAAGTAGTAAATATCAAGAAATGCGAATAAGTATCTGTATTGACTATATGAAAATATAGGCAACAAAAATGTTTAAACTGAAGGTTTTTTATATTTTTGTGTGAGTCTACCTTATTTCTTGGTTTCAGTTTGGTATCTGGGTTCCTGGGCTATTTATTCTAATGACCATAATTTTAACTTTATTTGACCGACTTTATTTATTTATTTTTACTTTTATATGACCTTAGAAACGAGACAGTGATATGGCTGATGCATATCCTAGCATAGATGGTTAATTACTATTGACTAAAATATCATTTTAGGAAAATCTATTTTTCTTTTGCAATGTTGAAACAAAAATCGTGCTCTAATCTATTCTATATCTATTTATATCTTAACTAATAATATAACGCTACAATTTTGTATATTTTCTGTGTAGTTTTTATTCTGTATTTTTTTAAAGGGCAGACGAAGTGGCTTGCTTCAGCTAGTCTACATAAATGAGAAAAAATCGTCAAATGTGTTGCTAAGCGTAAAACTCGAGAACCGCTCGACTAATTCGGCATTGTTTTTTAATTTTTGCAAATTGTTTTCATGGTGGGAAAAAACGTACCACAGTTGAAACCGGGGCGGATCGCGAACACGATCGCGTTTTTCATATAATATGAAGATCACTTCTAGTGCTGTATATCTTCAACACGTTTTTAGCATTAGCCGAAGCCCTGCGGGTGTTTGCAATTTGCTTCAATAATGCGGCTTGTCCCCACTTACTGTCTCACAAAATTTATCGGGTTACTCAAGTGCCATCCTGCTTGGCTGCTACGTGATTCTATCTATGTATACTCATAAATATTGCATCGGAAACCAGCGTAACTTGAAACTGCGTAATTAGGTGCCTATTGAAGAATTTCTCAAAATGGTTTATTTTAATTCAACTTTTAGACGTATATGTATACCTATATTTCAGCATATGTTCTATTTGCATTGAATATTAAATAAAAGGAATAGCAATAACTTTGTAACTTATTTCTGAAGAAATTTCTTTCTTAATTACAGGTATGTGACGTCCAATAACTTTTAAGAAAGTCTACTAACACCAATAATAATGGTTGAATTTTTGTGTGACCTTTAAACTCGAAAATATAAAAATAACCAATTCTATTACATAAGAACATTTATAAAATAAATTTGTGTAGTTATGGACAAAAGAAAATCAAACAGTTAAGAAATGTCTTTATCTGCCCACTATTCTAAATAGTGTTTATTGTTAAACTTAAACATTAATCAATCAATTAGACTTCTTAAAGAAGTACTTTTGAATCTTTATAACAGCTTAAACAGTTATTTATTTATTGTTATTAAAAAGATACTTAAATAATTACAAACCAATACAGGTGTCATCATGGAATGAAACATTAAAACAAGCTGCATTTATAACTAATGGTTAAATGATAACATGCTGCATACAGCCAATTACTTTTTAAATCACACCCTCAATTTTACCTTAATTAGCAGTTATTTATAGTGCATTTTGAACCTTAAGTTAATAGATTCAAATTTTATATTCATTAAGCAATCCATTTGAATAAGTATGATGACTTTATTTCGTGTTCACGTTAACAAAACTATTTTCAAAGTAACTTGAACGAATATCATTAAATTATAGATACCTTATATGGGTAGGGTATCAATAAAGTTTAATTAGGAATTGTATTACAGAATGTGAACTGTTTTTGGTAGTTTAATCACAGAGAAGGAAAATGAAAACAATTTTATTTTATCCTTTGAAAGTGCTAACACACTTCAGTTTGTATAAACAACGAATTTATTAAAATGTTTTGTATCGCCAGAATTACTTTAAATTTTGTTTTATGATGTTCGATGATTAAGCGTTTTCTTCTTTATTTCGTCTCTTGGTGCTGAAAAAAAAAGAGTAAATGCATCAAACCCGGGTAGCGGGTAAAAAGGCAGCCAGTAGACGAGTTAAAAATATCAAATCAAAACGTAAGCATATTAAAGTTTGCATGAGGAACAATAAAAAATATTCAACCGAAGTATGTGGCGTAATTAATAGGTAGTTACGTGAAACTAACAAGATTGCAGTGTACCGTTGCGAAAAATTCACTTATTTTCAGATAGTTGAAAACATAGTTCGGTGCTCCCTCAATTCATTTAGGGGAAGCTAGCTATATTATTTGGAACATTCAATTATGAAATTTATTGCTTTGTTAACGCATTTTCTGTCGTTTTCAACGAATAATATATTCAATGTTTAAATAAGAAGTTTCTTATACGCAAACTTCTATAGAACTAAACATAACGGTCTCATCGTTGCTATTTTTGATGGCCGGTTTTTCATGTTATTTTATAAATACGATTGCTTCCTTTCAACTTTTTAAGGTCACACTATTATATCTATATATATATAAAAGAAAGTCGTGTTAGTTACACTATTTATAACTCAAGAATGGCTAAACCGATTAGGTTGAAATTTGGTACAGAGATAGTTTTAGACCCGAGAAAGGACATAGGATAGTTTTTATCCCGGAAATCTAACGGGAACGGGAACTTTGTCGGTAACCCCCCGAGTCTATCTTACCCGTGACTACGCGAGCAAAGCCGCGGGCGGAATGCTAGTATTTATATATTTGTATATTTCTTCTACTACTAAGTACTCTTGAATCGTCAAAACATAGTTTTAGCGCTAAACAATAATTGATTACCGATATTTGTGAATCTCATCTCACTTCATAAACTACTGTTGAAGTTTAGACGGCAGTTGAACACAATAATGAATTAAAAAGCAATGTAGCAAAAATGATATTCATGCAAGCCAAACGTGCTGCGTCATCACGGTACGAGAGGCGAATCCAATCAACGCTAGTTTCACTAGTTTTAATTAAAGGGAGAACAAAAGGGGGAGGTAATGGAAGCCTAATTCACTTACAGCGTCATCAGGGAATGATTGGTTTGATGACTAGAGGAAAGTGCCGGCAATAATCCCCTTAGTCTGGAGGAAAAAATAGATTTCGATAGGCTCGGATTCGAGGCTTATATGCTTTGAATATTAAACGTACTACGTTTTTGTGGGAACTGTCTGGTTGGGAATGGGAATTGATTGAACGGTTGTAATTAGTTTCAAAACTGTTCTGTTATAGCTACCTGTATAACGTTTTTTGTTGTTAATGTTTTTACCGTGAATTCACAGTGTGTTTGATATTTTTAATGACGATTTAATGCGCAATCGTCATATTTATTTATGTACGAAATTAATTCCTTCTTTCTAGTCCTGTCCTTTCCTTATCTTTTACCCCCTTAAAATCGGACAACATATTTGTAGCGGCCTTACCTCTGCGAATGTACATAGGCGGTGGTGATCGCTTACCACCAGGCGTACCGCAAACTCGGTTGCCCGCTCTGACATAAATAATAAATAAATATAATATCATCAAATCTCATAAAGATGACTTTGTTAAATAACTTCGTTAGAGAATTTACCGGAGCTATTGTCGTCTCAAAAGAGCAGTGGCTCACTGGTGAAAACCTCGCACTTCAAAATCGATAAGTCGGTGTTCGAGATTGGGTGCAGGAAATAAATTGATTTTCAATTTATCTGCACATGTGGATAACACCAACCACTGCTTAAAACGGTGAAGGCAAACATCGTGAGGAAGCCCGCATGTCCAACAATTAAAAGTTCGATGACATGTGACATCTGCCAACCCACTTGGCCAGCGTGGTGGATTATTTCCTGGACCCTGGAACGTATATGGGCTGATGATGATGACTGTCGTCCCACTCTCACATCGTCTTGTTTCTTTATTTGTAATATAATATATTTCTGGTAAATATGAAGAGAAAATGGTTGTTCGTAAACACAATACTTAGCGTCATCATAATTGTGAAAGTTTTGAAAATATTTATCAAGTATTATATGACTTATTGTTTGCTTAAATCATAGTTATTTCTCTAATTCTTGAATTTCAGCAAACGTTTCTTTTAAAAATTAAAAACTTTTCAACAGATTTTAAACGCGATTTATTCTTTGTATTATTAACCCGTAGTTTCGAACATTTTGTCAGTCTCCCCGTATAAAAAAATGAATAAATCGCGTTTAGAATCCGTTAAAAAGTTTTTAATTTCTAAATGTACAATACTCGCGTGAAATCAAACACAAGAAAATACAAACATTTTTTTTTAAACCAATTAAATAAATTTAAGATAAATATAGCATTAATACTTTTGTACTTTTTAATGTATTATGTTTCTATATATCATATACTAATATTGTGTACTTAATCTATAGTTACATATTAATCTAGAACAAGGTCGTTAGTGCACATTGTTGTTCCTAGCAGCCAACTAATGGATAACCAGTGATTTGCATCAAGCCGCTGTTGTGTTCTGCGTAATTTATTACGCTGGCTGATTTAATCTGTTGTTAAATTTTCATTTCATTTGGGATTTTCATTATATTCGTTTTTGTTAATGGACGAAGGGCAAAGAAAAGGAGTGAAGCTCGAAGGAGCTCGAAGGAGGAGCACTAAGGTCCAACACAAAGCTTTAATAGGATTGTTTCTTTTTTGGGTTTAACACTCGATAACTCCGTTGGTTTTCAGCCAATTGACGTGATTGTGTTTGCGTTTGATTGCAAATTTGTGAATTTCGTGCCATTTTAAAATTGTACCTCACAATACAAGAAAGTGACTGTGGTATATGTTGAAAATAATTAGACATGTATAGTGCATGTATATAATAGAAACGCCTAGCCTTTCGGCCACCCGTGATCCCGGTTAGGCAAGAAGCGCGGGTTCGAATCCCGCCCCGTGATCTATTTTTTTCTATTATTTCAAAAAAATTCTGATTTATAAAAGCATTTCAATGCTATAAAACTAAAAATTTAATAATTAGACATTTTAGTGGAAAATAATTAGATATTTTAGTGGAAAATAATTAGATATTTTAGTGGAAAAAAATTAGATATTTTAGTATAAATAATGAGATCCTTAGGATAGGAATCCTGATTATAAGGTAATTTGCCGCTTCTAGCGTGTTTTTTAATTTTTTTATGTCACAGCGGGCAACTGATGACTTATGGCAATTGTTAAGGTATAATGCGCACAATTTATATTTAAATGACGTTTTTCCTTTTTGCTCAACCATGACCATATATTTCGAGTATACAAATACAAAGTTGCAGACCCCATCCATGGTCCACTTGACAGCAATTATCCCGTGGATGGGCGCGGAGCAAACTAATTCCGATGTGTGCGTAATGTAATTGAATACTGGTAAGCGCTGATTGTTTGAAATTTGTTTGCAATAAGTGTTATTCGCAATATGCAGCCTACACTATATGAGAATTGTATGAATAAGACTGTGAATACACAGTCGCCGATTAAAAAATACATATTTTATGTTATATAAGGAAAAATTAAAAGCTCTAATTAAAGAATCAACATAATTGTTTCCACTCTGATATACACTATACTCTGACAGAGTATTTATATTATAATATAATATAATATATTATATTATATTATTTATATTCAAATAAAAAAAATCGTCAAAATCGGTTCACCCTGACGAAAGTTCTGAGATAACAAACAAAATAATACAATCCAATCGGGAACCTCCTCCTACCAACCAGCCAACCTCCCTACTCCTTAGTTAGTCAGCTTTATGATATTTGTATAGATTATTTTTACCGCGTAAATTGACAACATTTTCCTAAAATGAACAGGATATTCTTCCTCTAATCTCCAAACAACATTATATCCACTAGATGTATCAGTGTACGCCGCAGTGTTGTGAGAAATCAAGCATTTTACTGTCCTTTGTCTTCTTAAATTGTCCGAGTAAGACAACTCGTCGGTAGCAAGATATTCTCCGTACGGCGTGTATATTAGATCTTACCAATGATTAAATGAATATGTTTAAAATACACATTAATTTTACCAGTTAAATAATTTGATATTATTTAAGTTCAAATAAAAGGTGAACTATAAATACAATAGTTAGAACATATTATACTGTAATTTAAGATGTAATGGAACGAGTGAATTAATGCTCGTTTTTGCTGAAGATAATATTTTAATATCAGGATCGTATTAAGTGTTCATATTTTGTCTGCATCTTACCTACCATATAAACCATGACATTCAAGATTGATTCGGATAGCACCTTTCAAAAGAGAAAATGAGCCTGCCCTTTGAAAACATTATAACAATTCAATTATTTTTTACGAAACAACAAATAACCTTTAAATTGTCAGAACTAGACCAAAATTAAATAGGACCGCATTAGACGCACATGGGACAGCTTTGAATTTAAAAAGGAATAAAAAATCTGTTCACCAAGTGAAAGCCGGCAACGCATTTGCAGCAGCCCTGCCACAGCATATATTCATGGGTGGTGGCTAACCATCAGGCGAACCACCGGCTACCCGCTTTTATATAAAAAAGTTTAGAGGTGATACACCGTGGAGCCATGGAGTTGCGAATTCGACCTTATTTTTGAGTTTGAGATTATTGAAAACATAAAAGATCATAAATTATTCATATATAAAATACATTATCCGCAACCAAAATGACACTAGCATCACGGACGCTGTCAGTATCAGATTTTTGCAGAGCTCGTAAAGCGAGGTACGAACAGTCGTCCCGAGAAATGGGGTGGAAGCGAGAAATGTTTACTCACCAACTGCAATAAACCCGTTAATCTATCTGGTTAGCTTATTAGAACATTTTGGAAACTTCAACGGTAATTTAGTATTGGGATTCTATGACATGTTTTTTGTTTATTTATCTAGCCTTTGTTATGGGAGGATTATATTTTCTTAACTACAAAGCACGTAGGTTGATGAACGCGCTAGCCTCTAATCTCATGTTCTTCTGAACCGATTAGATTAAATTTGGTACAGAGATTTGTCCAAAGAAAGGACAAAAAATATTTTTTATGCCGGAAATCTCTCGGAAACGGGATCTACGTGAAGAAATTCCCAGGACCATTTCCTTTGACTTTGTCAAGTCTAATCGACTTAATAGATAATGTATTAGTATTTAAAACTGTCTAGACATAGTCAGGATGGCCGAGCGGTCTAAGGCGCTGCGTTCAGGTCGCAGTCCACTCTGTGGGCGTGGGTTCGAATCCCACTTCTGACAACAATAGTTTTTAACATTTTCTCTTTTATTTTATTGGCAATATTGATATTATTTATATAAATAATTAACAATTTTCTTATGCTTGATTTCTGACATTTTTAATGAGATTTATTCATTATTTATCTCGACAATTCGAATATTCTGCGATCTGAGAAGTTACAATGTCGTCACGGTTATACGAAAATTGTTGTTCGTAAAATGAAAGAACTACTTCTGAATAAATGGTCTAATAAGTGTATTTTACATTCCTTAATATCTCCATTCAGTCATTTTAGGTTTAATTAACGGAAAAATTCCTTAAATAAAAAAAAATTAAATTAAATATCAATTTTGTATACACATTTATTACGGATATTTTGTGAAAATGTGAAATTGGACGTTGATGTTATTAAAGCTTTATAAAATGTCATAAGGTCACGTTTTTTCTTATAAAGGTATATAAATTCAGATCACTGGTACATTTTTACGCAGATTGAGGTTCAAATTGCCTAAAACGAGTGGAAGTTTAAACTATTCGTAGGAGATATTGTTATTTTCAAATCAGCATAATACAAAAATTCGTCGTATCTATAGATACATCGAGATACATCTAGAACATTCGCTTCTCAAGTGGGAGGGACGTGCCACAATGATTAACTGCCTCTTGTTCAATGCTAATCGTGTGCTAAGTATTCCTTCTGATTTATGTCGCCAGATTAAAGTATAATTATTTACTGTCAGATGCTAATTGCGACTGCTTATCTTTTGTGTTATCTGAGAAACTTTAAGTGATAGAATATTTTGGCGCTTTCATGATTATTTCATAAGTTTTTGTCATTTTGTAAATAGATAGGGTGTGTAACATTAAAAAGAAACGGTCTTATATACCAAAGATTAGCTTACAATAAGATTTTTTTGTATGTTACTAAAGGATAGCTTACAATAAGATTTTTTTAGCAATTCAACTTGTCTCAATCTAGTGCTTTTGAGTTATCTGCAAATATCAAGTTTGATTCTAGCTAATAAATATATTACAAATATGACCTAACGCGTTTGGCCTAAGGAACCTCAGGAAAACAAGTCCAGTATATTATTATTCCTCTGGGCTCTGGACAAAAAAATTCCATCATCACAAAAATATACGAGCGAAATGTGAGACGTACTGCGAAAACATTTCAACCAGATCATTAGCTAGTAATGATCAATCGACAGTCACCAGAACAAATTAATAGTTATCCAAGGTATCAATTTAAAAGGGTGTCGACACATCCGACTAAGATAGATGCCGGTGTACAGGAAAAGGAAATGGTGTTGGATCGTGCCCTTAACGGATTCATTTTTCACTGCGATGTGAATGGGCCTTAATGATGGTCTTAACAGATAATGATGTGTTTGTGCAGTTTTATTATGTTTGCTAGATGTGGTGTGATCTCTTTTTCATAAAGGGATAATGGATTTGTTTTTTATGTCGATGCATGTTGTTCAAAGTCAAGGTTAGGTTATGAGTTTTTTTATACATTGGCAGAGGTAAATTGAAAACCATATTATACCTCCAAAATAAAATAGAGAATAATGTTATTTAATATATTATGAAAACACAACAAATCTCGCTCAATCAACGCGCTAAATCAGTACTAAAATCATTATATACTTTAAATTATTTCTATGCTATAATACAGTTTTGTATCTGTAGTAAACATATATCGTATTTAAACTTCGTTTAAAGCATAACATTTACCCAAAATATCCCATTTATTAATTATTAGACCTGAGAATAAAATTAAGCTGTAAACTGCCTGAAACCTAACTTTAAACCTGCTTGAACAATATGTATGTATAATTTATTTATTTTTATTTATTTATCTTTGGGAAACAAACAATACAATTATTCTTATAGATTATAGACATATACAATACACATATCAGCAAAGTTTCCACTAAAAAATAATAACTCAAACTCTACCATTAATTCATTCAATTTGACTAAGAAACAATTAAAATCATCATAACATAATTTTACCAATTACCATGGTTCACAAAACACTTTCTACATAATATAGGGCAATAAATATCAATAACTTTACAGAAGAACAACTAACGAGTCATACTGTCCTTAACAATGGGCTCTCGACGTAAGCCTCGACTTCTGTTACAGACCCAAGTGGTGGATAACAGTCATCATTAAGTGCGTCCATCTTTTGTCCATCTAATTGCGTTACCATGGCAACCGAGGGATTTACGATATCAATGGAAAAAATAATTACGGTATTATATTTTGATTGGACAGTTACGCACGGTCAAGCTTGCTGAAGAAATGGTTGATTACTTGAAGTAAGAATATTCGTATTAGTTATATAATATAAGCTACCTATTTATTAATGAACGTTGGTAAGCATAATTTTTATCTAATTTATTCTAAATTTCTAAGCGACACTCATGTTTGAAATTTTGGTTACAAGCAGTTTGATTTTTTGCGTATTATTATATTCTTAATCTCCATTGAAACTTATCGAAATCGATTCAGTCAAAAAAGAAAACAACGACGTACTGTTTGGCATAACAACATCACTATTGAAATAATAGTTATCAAGGATTGTTTAAAAAAACGAGGAACCCTTGGATTTCATTAAAATTCGCACAGGTACTTCATCTTGAACCCAATTCAACTGTATTTTCACTAATTATACAAGACAAAAAGGCCACTCCATTAACAAAAAATTAAAGGAGACAAAATTATATTCCATTAACATAGAGATCACTTAACATCGTCCACGAATTTCGAAAACAATTTGACAGTGACAGCTTTTTGTACTCTGTGTTCCGTAGCTTTTAAAATTTTTATTTATAGTTTTTTTTTAATCTTTGAAATATGTTACCTTTAATTTCAATTTATCTAAATATAATAAATAAATTTAGTGTTGCCATATAACTACTGCACAGAATGTACTAATACATACTAAAGATACATACAAAATGTACAATAGAATTCGTAATATTACTACCGCTTTACCTGGAATGGCTAACATATAATAAAAGCAGCAGATACATTTCCAAACCTTTGAACAGACATATGGAAATCATCAAGCATAAAAATTTTTAGATAACTAAGCGATCCATTGCTTAGTTATTTAAAACCTAGACAAAAACCATACAAACACGACATCCGTATAGATAACAGACATACCAATATTAATGATCAATTTTGTGCGCGGTACCCTAAACCACGAAAGGGGTTGTCGAGACAAAAAGATATTGTACTCGACCACACAATTGCACCGTAATACATACTCCAAGTGAATTTAATAGTAAAAAATCCAGAGTGGTCAGCGGACAAAGAAGTTGGTCGGGGCAATTTTCTACTTCATAGAAGTGCTGGATCATACCAGAATGTGAGTAAACTGTGATGCGGTAGTCAAGTAGTGTTTTGAGGATAAAGTTTGTGGCGATAGCTGTTTTCTGTATATTTCTCTTACATATATTACCAGATAGCGAATGTTTGGAATAACTAATTCTGCAAATGGGAATACCAAAATTATATTTTAGTGATTACCGTTCAAGCAGTAACTATAACCACAGTAAATTATATTATATTCTCTCCTGCTAGGGATATTTTTATAAGATATCAATAATTTCTGATTATATTATATTAAGCAAAGGTCTATAAAACAAAAATAATATGATCAAATTTGCTACAACCATTTAAAATAAAATGAAACACACACTTTTAACACAAAATAAAACCCCTCAGAATTCAAGAAATCTCACCTTGAATAAATAGCGCATCCACGCAAACCGACATTACCTAATCCTAGCATTTACAACGATGCCCCACCGGTCATTGACTGCAAAGCGCAGAAAGTGCTGGAAACTTCACAAAGCTTGATCATAAACAAAAAACGAAAGAAACCGGTAATTCCCTTGTGCCGTGTATCCCTTTGATCGCGGTTTGTCTTTAGCGAGTTGAAAGTTGGCGAATGTTTTGGACAATACGTAAAAGGTAATGAAAAAATTGAAATTAAAATGTTTTGTAGATGATTAATTAATTATTCTGATCAATTTAAAACCGTGTTTTTGTTTGTTAATTAATTATAATGGGTAGTAATGGAGCTTGTGGACCAATACCTTAAACATTTGCAGAGGATGATAGTGCAAATGAATTAACAACATTACTGGATAAGGAAAGGATTGGTGAAGGAATAAAGGAAAGGACTGGAAAGGGTAAGGGACAGGATAACGACTCCACAATACAGTAACATGCTACTGTTTCACGCCGATCTTTTGGGAGGTGTGGAATCTTGTCTGATGCGAGCTGGCCCAGTTCGTGTCAAAGCACGCTCGACTGACTCGCACGCTAGATACAAATCTAGTCCGAAACTGAACCAATTTGCACAAAAAGCTTATGAAGACAAAAAAAAACTTAAACTTATAACTTATTCATGTTTCTGAAAAAAAGCAAGATTCCTTAATAATACTGAGTTACGAAAGTCTACCGCTTAACTTTTTTTGTTATTTCGGAGTTATCAGAAACATTAACTTCCTAATTTTTTTTAATACCACTAAGGCTCACTCTTAATGGTCTTACAAATTTACAAAAAAATAATGTATTTAGCATTAGTTAATATTACGTCCATTACATCGGAAATTCCTTATTTTCAAAATTTAAAATATGACAATATCTTTATAGTTATAGGACCATAGGTCACGATAATTTTACTAAATGTTCTTAATTTAAAAATGGAAGAAACTATAAATAAGCAAATAATTTTCCGTAGGCACACTCGCCCAGATTCAACTAACTGCACGTGTAATCTTAAATAAATTGAGCTCGATAACGTACAAGTAACGCGCATTTACAAGTAAACGATAGTGATGTTTGTAAATAATGAAATAGGGAAAAATACAAGCCATTATTATTTACGAGTCGTGCTCTAGTGCCCACTCCATTGAACACGACCTGCGATTTTCCTCTGTATATAGGGTGTTCATTAATTTATGGATTATAATTGTGGATTTTATATGTACTTTTTGTGATTAACTAATTTGTGCCTAAAATCATTACGTTACATTTTACAATAAATATAATATTGTGTTTCGATAATTTGAGTTACTGTCGTATCGTATATACATATATTTAGTGACAAAAATCAATCATATTCTAAATACAATGATAACTTACAAGTTCATCTTTATTATTAAATTATGGAGGTAAAATTAAAATTGCATTATAGAGCACCCTGTATACCAGACAAATTGAAAGCAATGAAGTCGAAAGCGTAAGTTCTCAATCATTCAACTTAACGACAATTGAGGAGAGGGGCTACCATGGAACAGTAATCCTACGTTTTGGATAACCCCTATCGTTAGGGAAATGATGTTTTTGTTTTATTTGTATTAAATACACCTATTACGCGTATCTCACGCAATATTATTCTTGATATAGGGTTGATTGACAATTTCTATGTTTATGTCAAGAAAAAGATAATAATATGCATAATGGTCTTCACCATAGAAATTCGTCACAATTTGAGACACGATTTAAACTGTCATCCTACTAATATTATAAATGCGAAAGTTTGTAAGGATGTGTGTGTGTTTGTTGCTCTTTCACGCAAAAACTGCTTAACCGATTGGTACGTAGACAGCTGGACAACTGGAATAACATATAGGCAACTTTTTATCCCGATATTCCTACGGGATACGGACTTACGCGGGTGAAACCGCGGGGCGCAGCTAATATTTCATAATTTCTGGTATGTGCATTATATTTTCCAACACGATTTAAAAATATACAATTTTGCTATAATATACATTAGCATTAGTATATCAAACCAATGAAATACATTATTAAGAAATCACAAAAAACGACCAGGATTAAGTTAGAAATAGGGGCAACTATTGCATATGTACCATAAATAAACGAATAAAAATACCCCGTCCAAAACCCTCGAGTTTCCGACTCCGTGATCTGCGTATTTCACGTAGCAATAACAACTTAATAGTGTAAAAGCGAGCGAATTGTCGACTAAGCCGACTAATGGCGAGTCTTAAACTATTTACGTACTTTTATGTCATCGTTTCCTTGTTCAATCGCAATTGTTTGTGTGGAAATCTGCTGTTTATATAGGTATATTATATCGAAGTAAAGAACAATATAACGAAATTGTTTCTTCTTATTATATACCATTTTTAATCGGTTATTTGAAATGAAATATAACGAATATTCTTATTTTGTGGTAGTCGAACACACTTCGGCACGAATTGGGCCGGTTCGCACCGGGGAAGTAAGTCACCCCCACAGAAGACCGGCGTGAAATAGCATACTGCTGTGTTTCGTTCGGTGAGTGGGGGAGCCGGAGTCCCATATCCTTTTCCTTACCCTTCCCATTCCTTTCCTTTATTCCTCTAATCAATTCTTTCCTAATCCCTTTCCAAATTGAAGTCGGCAATCCATTTGGAGAGGCGGAAGGTCAGCAAACCACGTTACGCCTCCCAAAGGTTCATGGGCGGTGGTAGCGCTTACCACCAGGCGACCCACCAGCTTCATTGCAAATGGTGACATAAAAAAAAACTTCTCACAAACAATTGTCTGTTATGGGCATACATGAAGGATGTCGTCAACGTCGCTTCAGTGCAACCTTTATAATATATATATTTTATGACATAGCGGGCAATTTAGCTGGTAGTTCGTCTGATAGTAAGCGATCGCCACCGCACCAACCATACGCAGTGATAGTGCCTCTGCGAATGCGCTGCTCGCTTTATGGGGTAAGAAATAAGGGAAGGATTGACGACTGGAAAGAAGGAATGGATTGGACTGGGAAGGGTAAGAAAAAGGAAACGGGACTCCAGCTTCCCCACTCAGGAAATACAGTGGCATGCTACTATTTCAAGCCGGTTTTCTGAAGGGTCTGGTACGTCCCCCGGTGTGAGCTGGCCTTATCCGTGCCGAAGAGTGCTCGACTACCACATATAGAAAACGATATTTCGGACACCACTTTTAATAGCTTTCAGCATATTTAACAGTTAAAATTTAGAATTATAGAAATAAAACACAGAACACTTGAAGTAGTCAATAACAATTCAACATTTCATATTCACATTCGACTATAACCTGCATTTCTCTATTACAGATAAGACTTACAACTGTTTTTCGTCTAAGCATAAAAGCTCATTATCTGATTAATTTCTTTTCCATTTTTACTTTAATTATGTTCATGTTTTTAAATCCCATTAAAACATTTAAAAACAAAAAATCTTATTTATTCATCTCTGGTAACAGACAGTATTTATTATATCTTATCGACATACATACCAATATAATAATTTTTAGCTATATCTAAGACACTAATTCTAGTTGTTCTCGAGTCTAACGTGTTTGCTCTTACGTTTTTATAAAATGTTAAAATAAAATCCTACTAATATTATAAATGCGAAAGTTTTGTGTGTTCTTGTTGCTCTTTCACGCAAAAACTCCTGGACCGATTGCAATGAAATTTGGTACGTATACATATAGGCAACTTTTTATCCCGATATTCCTACGGGATACGGACTTACGCGGGTAAAACCGCGGGGCGCAGCTAGTATTAAAATAATCACGTTTGTCAATCTTAAAATCAAATGGTTAACGAATTATTAATGTGGAGAGACTGTTGTTGTATTTATATTTCAAAACCTTTGATATTCTGTGAACAGTAAAGGTCTTTGTGAGTGCGGCGGTTGGTTCATGTCAATTCAATATGAATTTGTAAAGGTGGAAATAGACGAATTCATGGTATGGTGGTTGTAGTTAGTACTTTTTGTAGTTAATATTTACTAAGATTCCATGTTACCCGAGGCTATATGTTTATTCAGAAGTAAAAGACTTTTTAGCGGATTTTAAACGTGATTTCCCGACGTTTTACGCGACCACGGTAAAAACTCAATTGTTTGCAAATATTTCATTCGTTCATTTATCTATTAATTTACTGTTTATTCGTAACAAGTAGAACGTCGATACGTTTAGCATTATGAGCCTAAATATTCGTTGTAGATTAAAGCTTCGTTTATTTTCTTTTATGAAACGTCATTGTATTACCTTAATTTGGTGTGAACTTTAAATACCTGGAGAGATATCGGACGCAACTTAAAGAAATTGACGTACGTAATAAATATTTTACATTTAAAATACAGTACCCTAAACGAGAATACGCAACTGCAAGTTTTGGTAGTAAACTGAAATTGTATTGACAAACGGTTCCTAAATCGCTTTGACGTTGCTTTGCTGGCCGGTCCCCAATTAATTTGTAAATCCTAATTATTTGAAACAATGAAGCATTCGAATACGACGCTCACAAAAATCGAACGAAGCATGTTTAATTTGTATCGTACTGTCATCATCGTTTTATTTATCTGTGGTTACAATTTCAAAACCTTCTCCAACACCCTGCTGACTAAAATCCTCGCACAAATGTATAGCTTGAGCCTCGCCATCCTAATTTCATATAGCACATTCACTTGCTGCTTCTTCAACAATTTCTCGCAATTCTGGTCCCTCATCGAATACGACCTCAGTGTCATCATCCTCATGATCTACGACAGTAAAGTGATCAAATACATCTCCAATCTTAGCCACCTCGACGTCTATTTGAGGATCAACAAACGGCATTATAAATTCGTTATGAACAGATCCCTTGTCATGATTATCAGTCTTTGGCTCATAAGAGTCGGCTACACGGCGGTATATTGTTTTTCATATGAATGTTTCGACAACTTAAGCCTGTTCCTTATAAACTCCCTGTCGTCTTTTGCTCTTGATATGAACAGAGTATGGAGATTTATAGTGCTCGATACGATCAGATATAGGATAAAAATGCTGCGTGTGCGACTGGAAGAAATGCCGGAATGTAATTATTATTTATACGTTAAAAACATGAAGACTTTGAAACGAGATAAAATACCCTTCTGTTTGCGTCTGTACAGAGATATTGCGGATTTGTTGGATCTTATTCTACCAGAATTACATGCACAGGTACATAAGATAATTATATATTTTAAACCAAAAAATAGCAAAACAATTCTTATATTTTTTCTTTTCATAATTTGTATCTTTTTACAGATGTTTGTAAGCATTATTTGTGGTGTTCCAAAACTTATTTATGATGTATATCAAGCCCTTCTGGTGATAGAAGGTATGGTGAGTACATTTTAGGTTTATTATATGTTATTATTGTTTTTTATTATTCTTTATACTGAATCATTATTTATAAATTTCAGGAACCATACACTTTGTTGGCATTTTCAATTATGCATATAGTGCACGTATCTTTTCTCCTCTTTTCTCCATCATTTGTTATCGAGTTCTTTGGAGTGGAAGTGGACAAGATCAGGTTGTTTTTGATACACCAAATTATTGATAATAAAGGTATGTTCTAGAGGTATATAACTAGCTAGCCCGCGGCTAGCCCGCGGCTTCAATCTCGTGGTATCTAGTGCCGCGACACGTTTCTTAGCCGCGCAAGCGAAATGCTTTCGCTACCATAGACCATAAGAAGTTTCCAACTTTATTCCAATAAGGGCCTTACAAGCCGGCCAGTCGTGTAGTCTGATCGAATATCCTCTATTATTCGATGGAGGAATTTCACCTTCCTTTCCCCACATCTAGATTTAAAAATAATTCATATTTAATTATCCGCGTTTAAAAACAATTTATATTATTGAGGGAAAATTATATAATATGTAAATAAGGTTCTGCGTTTCAACGTCTACAGCTAATAATATCAGCCGTACCCTTTCGTTTTATGGAAGACAAATGTAAACTATAAACAATCTATCATTGGCCGGGCGTGTAGACTCAACAAGTCTATATAAAATTTCATAACTCTTTATATATACGCTAAATATAATGTGTTGTTTCAGACAAGCAATGTAAAGAAACTGCTCAGCTGTTTTTGGACTATATAAATATAAGACCATTCTCACGCAAGATCTGGAGGTCTATACCGGTCAATATTGCTCTGCCGTTAGAGATTCTGAACATCTGCTATTCGGCCATCATAGTTATAATTAATTTCACACATCTGTATGGTTAAGTAAATAAATACTTTAATTCTTAATTTAGGTAAATTACGTTTTTTTCCGCGTTTTTGTCCGCGATGGACTCTAGAACTACTCAAACGATTTTAATCAAATTTGCGTACCATGAGTGCATTTTTCTATTTTTTTAAAATTTATCGCACCATGTGCAGTTAGATCCAACTTATAATATAGGATAGATTGTATTATTTCAATTACGGTAAATGACCCGGGCGGAGCCGGGCGTGCAGCTAGCAGATGTATATCTATCTAAAACAACTAAAACTAAGTACAGGAAACTAACCTTAACAAGACCTTGATCTAATTAAACCTACTAAATAAATCAATATCGCAATGAATATATCTCATCAACTATATTAAACAATTATATTAAATAAAATTTTTCCCACCTTAGACTCACTTATCCTGCTACAGAATTACAACCAACTTAAAAAAATTCTTATTATAAAATTCCAAACAAATGTCTGTATTTATTTATATCGAATTATTGTATAAACAAAATTTTATGTTATGTATATAATAACGATCCTTAATGTATGTATGATGAAATTAGCTTGCAATAAACAGTAAGAGTTTAAAGTGCAAACTTTGTTTTGAACCAATTCCTCAATTCGTTAATTAAAATTCAAAGTTAAATTCATCAGTCTGGCAACAAATTTAAATTGATAATGACTAGGAGATTGATTTTCAATAGCGGTTGAAAATAAAAATGTTTTCAGTTCTGTTCTATGTTCAAGTGTTTAGAATTGTAAAATATGCTTTTTAATAACCAGTTTTGTTAAATAAGAACTTAGAGTAAATTATTATAAAATGAAATATATATATATATATATATAGCCTTTTAATAAAGCGCCGAAATATATAAATACTTAAATCAGTTAGGTATAGTAAGGGTTCTGGCCCATAGCTGTAGTCAGTAAATAAAAGTCGTTAATCTTTATCAAGTACGTACAAAATAACTCATATACAACATTATTACAATATCCTCAAACGAAAACTTTGTGCCAAGAAGGCGCGATGAAACCGGCAAGGTAAAAACAGTATATAAAGTAGATGCTATAATGCCCTCGTAAAGTGTTAAGTGAAGGCAGAATTACGAGTTGTTTACCAGTTTCCAAAACGTCATTATTCCGCCCCATTCAATTGGAATTTCGTCTTATCTAGTATTTGAATTCCCCTTAGCGTGCCAAGATTTTATCGTATTTTAGACGATATTCATTTAATTGCAGGAACTTATATTGATATGAATATAAAGGTTCTTATGGTTACGTATATGAAGATTTGAGATTCATTTCTGACTTCTAAGCTCATAATATACTTCTCATATATTCATTAAATATCTCATATATGAAATATGCGATAAATAAAAAAAATAATAAAAAAGAGTTTATTTTCTCACATCAGTTACATATTCAATACATATAAATAAGTGTGAAACTGATGCCTAAACTAGGTAATAAAAATTACCTGTATTTTTGGTCAAATATAAGATACATTACATAAAAAGAAATATTCGTTATGGATATCGTCATTGGCTAGTGATTCACGTTAAAATATTGTCTTTTATAAAGCAATTAACTGTATGACTATATAACAATATGAAAATTGGTAGACTTATTGATTCTCAGCATAAACGAATATATAATAAATTATGCGAGAAATAGTGTCTGAGATAAAATACAGATGGTTATTATTAAAATTTATTGAGACAATTTGAAAAGGCGCACATATTTATTTTTGTATAAAAAATTCATTTATAAGTAAATAACGTAACGAAGAAAACAGCAAGAATTAAAGACATTTTTTTTAACAACAAAGCTTTGTAACAAACAACTTATTGAATAGAGAATCCCCATTGTTAATCCGATGTTCAACCAATCTGTCATCGGACTTCAAACACGTCAATTATTCTTCAGTGAAGTAACATTTTCCAATTGGATTAAGTTGTTGTTAAAAAGTGTTTCTGGTATACAGTTTTACAAACGCTACGGTGATAATATCGTTACAGATCGATCGTTGAAATGGGTTAGTTGGGTTCGATTTATTTGAAAATTTAACAAAACGAGTGTTGGACGTACGTAACTGCGATATATTCAAATTGCAAGTTGTAGAAAAGTTGTGATTAATTTGTATTTATCAAGCTTGTGTGTTGAATATATACTCGTATAGTTTTTTACAATCTTACGGCGACACATATCATAACGTCAATGGAATTGTTGAGTAACCCGGTTTAAGATGAAAAAATTCTATTCTCATATTTTATGGTTTATAAAACAACTAGCTGCGCCCCGCGGTTTCACCCGCGTATATCCGTATCCCGTAGGAATATCGGGATAAAAAGTTGGCTTTATGTTATTACAGTTGTCCAGTTGTCTAAGTATCAAATTTCATTGCAATCGATTCTGTAGTTTTTACGTGAAAGAGCAACAAACACACACACATCCTTACAATCTTTCGAATTTATGATATTAGTAGGATATAACTAGTATGACGAAAAAGTTGTAATGACATGCGACCTCTTCTAATTTGTCGTGGAGAAATTAGTTCTTAAACTATTTAGGAGTCCTGTATGTAGTGGACATAAATATTAAATGGGATGATGATTTTATAAGCGTTAGAATATATGAACAAGTTATCCCATAAATTATTCGCAGCAGCTCACCTAATACATTAACAAAAGCCATTCATCCAAACTCAGACGAAAGTATTGACTGTACATAATTAATCAAGCGCAACTTGGAATAACAATAGATTCAGTTGAATTGAAGTTGTGATATTCCCAAATGGAACTAATCACTTAATGCAGGTGGAAGTTTATGTCGCTGAAATATTGTGAAGTTCGGAAAGAGGTTGCATATTGAAATTGCAGTACTATGTGAACTCGAATCGAGAAATTTGTCAGGTATATATGAGGTATGAGTGATAGTTTATGCTTTTTGATAGACGACCCAAAATCTATTGAGGTTTCTCTGAATCGCTTCGACGATATTTCCGCCTTGTAACTTGAGAACTCTGTGGGTTTTCAACCAATTGACGTATTTCTTTTTGATTTTAACTGAAAAATGGTGTCATAAATAAAACTACAAAAGAAAATAAAAGATTATTGTGTTATATACTTTAGCAACATTAAGTTAATTAGTGAAATATGACTATGCAACTAAGTGACAAAGTATAAGTCTAATTGGTAATATATAACACTTACAGACAAAGCGATAAATAGTTTAACGTTTCTATCTATCTTTTTTTATATATATAAATATGTATATATATATATAGTATTTCGTTATTCTACCTACACCACGTTTTTCTTGCTACGTAAACAAATAGTACAGGTCATTCAATATAAAATTGGTTCGATAAAATCACAAAGGTTTACATACCGTGTTTGATTTTACTTCGAGAACGCAATATTTCTGAAAGCATACTTGAGATTGTAACATGCTAAAAGTGCTTGAGGAACAATATTCGATTCTTCATACCGTATCAACGTTAAAAAGATGCCAAAATATTTACATACTGAAGTATGGCACGGTATATGAGTGAGTTGAAATAACGATGAATAGCTATAAAATTCCATTGAAAAATTAGTACCTTTAATTTCTTTGTATTAATGTGAGAAATAAATAAAACAAATAATGTTAATTATTCTTAGAGTTGTAACAATGGCTAATGTTAAATACCTACGTGCACATATATATTTAAAATAAATCTTATTCGTAGATACCAGAAACTCTAATATTGGTTTTGAATTTTAAAATATGTTTCACATACTTATTGTAAGGGTTCCGTTACTAGCAAACCAGGCCCTTTATTTAGCGATTCGACGAATTACAGTGGAGTCAAGTCGGTTCTCCACTAATGCATTGAGACTATTCCTGAAGGCCCCGGGTATGCGTAAAAGCATTCTCCTCTTCAGAAAAGGTAACGTGTGGTAGTGCGGTAATGCTTGAAGGTAAAGCGTACAAAAATGCATGCAATTGCACAGAAAAAGGAAAAACAATTTCATTTATATATTTTAATTTCCCTTCTTCGCCCTTGTCAGTCCATTCCTTTTTGCAGGCGTCAATTTTTTCACCCGTTTCCCCGTAGCGCATTCGCGGAGGCACTACCACTGTGAATGTTCATGGGAGGTGGTCGTTTACCATCAGGCGAATTAGATCAGTAGCCCGAATAAACATAAATAAGTAATAATTATAAATAATGGGAAAGTACAATAACACGATGACAACGCAGACGCAGCGCTTATGATCTTGCATCTAAAATTTTTTCCCCGTTGTGGGCCATCCAATTCAAGTTAAGAATCATCCGTAAAGGCATTAATCATTGAACCAAGGCGACAGTACACTTAACAATAAGCAACGCACTTACGAGTTAAAGGAATTCTAATAACCATTCGACATCAGAATCGTTAACCAGAGCTGTAAATCCCGGATGCCGTAGTCATATAGCCCATAACGGCCGACGGAACCGTTCCCAATTAAGCAGATTGAACGTAGCTGGCGGCGCGTCATTAAACCACGTTTAAACCACGTTTAAATAGTGAATCGGACAGTTTATTGCTTTGCCTTCGAGATGCCACTTTAGTGTCACACGTTTATTGTCTATAAACGGTGTATTTATCTATGGTTATGCAGATAAAGCTAGGCTTTGTTTATGTTGGTTATATATTATTTGTTATATAACTGTATTTGAGGTATAACCTACAAAATTTCTAAAGTAAGTTCAAAGTTTCTTATTTGAGATACACAATGAGTATTATCAGGATAGAAAGATATTGGTATGAAAATAGTTCTATTAATAGCTGGATTCAGTGCTTAGAAATACAAGCATTTAACCCAATTTTTTTTAGATTACTAATAACTAACGTTGGTAGATATTTGTCGTATAAAAATTACGATTCAAGCGTTTCTAAATTCATCAGGTCATTGTTGAATTTAGTTATTGATGTATAAAGGAAAATAATCGTATTCAAGGGACTTCAATCATGTCCTGCTGCATTAAAATCAACCATTTAAATACATTGTTAGTTACATAGAGTCCCGAAACATGTGTCGTATAAATACTATATTTTGAATAACGTACCAAATGAATAAATAAAAAATCTAGTAAAAGACCCAATGCTTATAATACTGAAATACATTTACAAGGTATCACAGTAAATAACACTCGATCCTCCAACAATTTGTACCCACCAATAATGTAGACTATATTCGCCTTAGCAGATCACAATAAAAAAGCACTTCGCGTGTGTGACGGCCGTGTAGGGATTCCTGCGTACAATTTACTGCCCTTGGTTTACGCTTTGATACTCACGTCTTAGACCGGCCCTTTCTCTGTATACAGGGTGCTGTTATGATATGATTTTAAATCTTTGTAGAAATATACTTACTTAAATATAATACAATTAAACATAAATATTATTCCTTTGCACTTAAGAAAAGGAATGTGTTTTGATGGATCAAATATTAATATTTGAATATAAGATTTTTAACGAGATTACTTCTTGTATATAAAATAAACCACGGTATTTTTAGTTTAAATTTTGAGTTAGAGTGGTCGACTATAGGATCCGTGCACTAATGTCCTAAATAGTTCAACAGTATGGCGAAGTAAAAATCAAGGAATATACTAGTAACTAGACACTTATCTGAGTGTAAATACCAAATTAGAATAAATCTACAGCAGTAAGTAAGTAGTAAGTCTGAGTTTTGTATTAAATAAAAAAAGGCTACAAAAAAACATTTATTGAACAAATTATACATCACACAAAACATGGTCCCCAGACTCCCAATATAGCTTTCTGTGTGTTTTAGGATTCTGTATTTTCCCAATATAGTACATAAAAGGTTCAATCTGAGTTCCAAAAAATAATTATTACTTGTTCACTTATGAAATTGAAAATTCTGCAATTTTAAATTTAACCATTAACAATTGAAATCATGTGCGCGAAAATAGTATTACAAAAAATGAACACCATTAAAAACACTGTACACAAAAAACACCCTGTTGTTGGAAGCGCGTAGTTGCTTCGCGACGGTTTCTTTTGTCCATTATTCGTAATCCGATATTATTGGGGCACAAATTGAATTGTCATACATACTGGTCCTGCGTTTTAATGGTGTCCGCGCACGAGACTAATAATGTTTTGTTGGGAAATCATTTTGGAAAAAATAACGCGTATATTTTGAACTAGCTGTAACCCGCGGCGCCACTCGCTCGGTTCCCTGGCATAAAGTCTGTGTGATAATCCAGATCTATCTCTGTGCCAAATTTCATACAGATACGACAAGCTGTTTTTGCTTGAAAGAGTAACCAGCATCCATACATCGATCCTTAGTTATAAACTTTCACGTTTGTGATATTAGTAGAATTAATTTTTTTTTTTGTGATAATAAGCGGTGCTACCGCCCATGAAGATTTATAGAGGCGTGACTTTGTCTCACTCATTTATAATATGCACTACACTTTTAATTAAAGTAATAACTATTGAAATTTGATTGAAAATTTTAATTGCATTTATGTATTTTTAACACGCTTTTTATTAGCTTCACTTGTATGTTTGTATGTATGTAACTCACACCCGTTTTTCTCCCACTTCCC
>NC_052110.1:1681948-1685635 GCF_012273895.1 Zerene cesonia
ATCCGCGTAACTCACATTATTGATGCAAACTCCATCAATATGACAACCAATCCTTTCATTGCTAAGTGCAACAATCAGCTCGTTGACATAGTGTGTGTGTATTGGTGTTAAATCAAGTAATTATTACATAGCCTTTTAAGTATCAAATTTAAAATAATAGCTAAACCAAATGAACATAATTTACATAGAAGTATTAACGTAATCTCAACAGTAAATAACCAGACATACTAACATTCAAATCCAACATTCATTACTCTAAGTGCTAAATTAGCGACAAGTTAATGTAATCATTCTATAGAGATTACTTTTGTCCACTTAATCTACAAAACAATTATTTGGCACCCCGTTATTCGGACAGCGCTGACCAACAATGGACCCTCGCAAGGACCCGTTCTTTGGCCCTTTCGTATCAAGTTGCATTATATATGCAGATTGGATTGATAGACGCAGGGCTGTTAATGGACGGTGTATTGTTATTTTAATTGATTGCAGTTGATTCTTAATTGGATTTGGAATCCATTTTCATTATGCGTTTTTATGGATTGCTCTTTTTAGTCTGAGTTTTTTTGTATATACTTGAATTCAAATAGCTAAAGTACTCAAGTGTAGCGCAATTAATGTCCTAATTTATAAAAAAAGCTGTTAATTAATGACACATACAAGCCTAGATAAAACAGTCCTAATAATATCAACTAAAAAGAATATTTTCTTGTTTGAAACAAACCTTTAGTACCTCTCGCTAGAAAAGTCGGTGATATTTATAGCAATAATTATTTAGGCTTTTAATGATTTACAGTGTTGAATTCCCAGTGGGTAGCTAGCTATTTTTACATATTATCAAGAGTAACAGCTACTGAATAATGTAGTTATTATTTATATAATATCTAAGAAGAATTAATACACATAACACTCAGGCGATAACGTCACATGTCAATTGACTCCCAATTGTCAGCTTAATTACATCGGATTATTATGAGCAGGTAATTAGTAACATATATTTGATCTCGTCTAATAACCGAACTATATGCTGCAGGATAATCAATTTGCTATACCAATATACTTGAGTTATGACTTACGGCGTAATGATGTCTAGATTGTGTAGCTTGATAAATTATATCGTGATATAATCCGTAGGTATGTATGTACTATGTTATGAGCAATAGTGTTGGTGGCTGCAGGTAACGGATTTCTTAATATCATGTAAAATATTTCACACATTTCATCATTAATATTATAAAGAGGATGCTTTTGTATTTTGTATGTTTGTAAAGTTTTCCCGCAAAAGCCACTGGACCGATGTCAAAAATTCTTTCACCGTCAGGAAACAGCACCTTTGCTGAGTGACATAGGTTATATATGTACCACATAGAACGTAATTGCCTTTATGATTGCATAATTTTGATCTGTTCTAAATTTTGCCTAAAATTTGTTCCTCGGCGTATTTTACAGATATGATTCCGATTCTGCTGCTTCTAATATTTTAAATTGAATAAAGACGTATTAAATAAGTGCTGAACCGACTTTTTTTAATTAGCATCTTAAATGGATAATAAATTAAAAAAAGTGTTACCATCACAGATAAACTTAGGCGAGCATGATGAGGTCTAAAATAATCACAAGTCATATTATCAAGTATGAAAAATAGTCGATGCTTCAACGAATCAGAATATACACTCAAATAACTTTGCAATAATTTACATGACATCATTATTTGTCCTGATTAATACATAGATACAGTTCAATTTGATAACCGATTTCTTTTGGATACAGGGTGACGTTAGATTTGTCTCCAGAAAACAGTTCCTTCACATTCAATCAAATAAAGTTATATTATGAGATGTTTCTAACATTAGCTATGGCTGTGGAGCAATAAAGAATTTATGTTTAGTACTGCACAAATCGTTTCTTAAATTTTATACTTCAATAAACTATTAGTATTAAGAAAATTGTTCCACTTGCTCGTATACACAGTTAACGTAAGGAAATTATTGAATTCTGGCGATCTTAAGGATATTAAGATAAACGCAAAAAATCATTATTCTCACCGATCATTAATTAATAACTACATGGTTTTAATTAAATTTTTTCGTTTAAAGTGGAACAAAATCGAATCTAAAGCAAAACATACACGTGAAGGTAATAAAATCGTATGTTAAAATCTAATAAGATGATAAATCGTGTAAATGTTTCTGAAATTATAATTACGTATAGCTGATGTACTATAATAAGAAGTGATATAATTTTGAAATAATCTCAACCTATACGATATAAAGCAAACGAAATATTTTCACAGTCGCCCTATGAAAAAAATAATACAATATTTATCCATTATAAGGATTGCTGGGAGAACAATAAATCACACACAGTAGTGACATCCGAGGTTTTGACAAATGGCCCGCAGAAACAAGAGACGGCGAATAAATGATGTGTGAAACTTATATCGGGATGATATGAAATTTTCTAATCGTGTTTGTGGAATTCCTCTTCGGGTCTATGAAGAATAGATTGTTTTGGTATGTGTAATCGGGAAGTACTAATATATATGTCTACTAGCTGCACGCCGGCTCTGCCCGGGTAGTCTATTATTGTAAATAAAATGATATAAGCCTTCCCATTTAAGCTGTGTGACAAATATGATTAAAATCGGTCGAACAGTTTAAGAGTCGATCCATATCTATTAATTATTAGTATGTTTATTTAGATAAAATTTTGATATATAAACTTCAAAAATTACAATTATATTAAAAACACAACCGGTACAGGTCACTCACATTTTATAATAATCACGGTATTAAAGTACCTACCATAACATAGTATAATTCCTCTGAGTATCACCCTTTAGAAGTTTCCATTATTAATATTAAACATCTAGAAAACATCTTCCATGTAAGGCACAGTCTCCATTTTCATGAATTTTATTTTATATTCGATTGAAGTGTTGGTTAACACGCACGCTTTAAATAGCAGAATACACACTGTCATCTAATTCAATTATAAATTTATAAATTATTTAATGTCTAATTGTATGTAATAACCAGAAAAGGAATCGGTTTACGTAGGCACATCTTTTGTCTTTCTTGAATAACAAACGGCGTTTATGCGACTGTGAGCGTTGTTAAAAACCTTATAAGATTTCACATCGCAAAATATTTTGTAATAGTGTTTTGTTTTCTGTAAAAATTATAAAATAAATAACATAAATTAATTCTTTATTTTGTATATCGTTGTTCACATTTTGAAGGATTCTATCAAGTTATTTTTTTTGTTATCTCACCCCCGAAGTACGGCGTAAAATACAAGCATGCTTCTGTGTTTCGTTCGGTGAGTGGAGGAGCCGGATCCTCACTCTTCCCATTCCATTCCTTTATTTCCGTCGTTCATCCTTTCCTTATCCCTTAAAAGCGAGCAACGCATTAAGTCGTTTACCATCAGGCGAATCCCAAGCTCAATTGCCCGCTATTAAATAAAAAAATGCTAAAGTTATTACTTTTTTTTCAGTTGTTGTGAAGAGAATGTGCATTGAAGCGTATATTCTGTTTAGTGAATGCCTATAAATTATAATCAGTCATCACAATTAATGGTGATTTCCTATATTAACTATAACTTCATAATAACTACTTAGTCTGGCCATAAATACTGTTACACTTAATTATAAAAAAATATTACATTTGAATTTCGAATCTGTCA
>NC_052110.1:1686635-1701037 GCF_012273895.1 Zerene cesonia
AATAAATGTTATTTGCAGTTAACAATTTTCTTTTTTCTTTATTACAATATTTATGGCAAGACTAGGTATATTATAAAACACTTTTTTTTAATATTACACCGATAAAACCAGCCAGTTACTGTTGCATTTTTTTCAGAGTACTGTGTATCACGCTTTCTTATAGTGTAAAAGCTCAGCGGGGACCCTTTACATGGGTTTCTTAAGTATTTGTTCCCAATAGCTTAGGACAGTTTACGATATTAGGACTACCTAAATAGGGTCTCCTACTGGGCTAATAACTATAAAAACATATATTACGAGTCGGTAAAATAATGTATTATACGCTTAATTCATTGCAGGTGATATATGTAACGTATATCTGGAATCTGAAAGAGAACGAAATTGAATTAAAAAGTTTTTTTAGTATGTTCAAAAGCGGCTTACTTAAAGTATCTTTTAAATGTTTTGATAAAACACATCCCGTCTAAAAAAATTGTTTTTAATAACATAATATCCTATGATAAATTAAGAGAAGAATAATAAGGAGAATTAACAGAAGTGACATTGGTATAAATCTACTCGTATAAGACTTTATTTTAAAAATATAAAGAGTGGGATGGAATAATTATTTTCTACAAAAACACAAACAAGTGACTTTCATAACAATTTCCTATCAAATACAATAAGCCACCCACACACAAAATTAATATAATGATACAGACGAATTGCGTGCCTCCTTGGTTTTTGGGAGCGTCGGTTAAAACAAATAACTTTGCTAAAACGAAGTAATAAACCGAAGTTCTAATGTAACTATCAATCATAATCACAGCGCTATCGCCGCTAGGTCTCAGGTTAGGTTATATCGCTCAAGTCTAGCCGTGATTAACGACGTGCTGCCGGTGACAGCTTCTAACTATCCGGTTATATAGGGTGCGCAAAAAGGACGCAATGAGTTTTTAATTACAATTAGTTTATAAAAGAATTGGAGATAATAATACTTCGTAACTTTAATTTTTACTTAAACCGAATTAAAAATAATTATGTATATACACAATGATTGAATTTTCATTGCTTAATTAAATAAATATTTCCGACTTCCATTTTTCTAATTCCTAAAGTTAATAAAAATTGTATAACGCAATATATTGGTTTGACAAGAGATTCACAATTTAATGTAATATTACTGCATGATTATATCTTTTATAATTATATATTTTATAAGCCAAAGTCAAGTTAATATAATTTATATTGATTAAGAATACATTACACCAAATAGACACTTATGAATATCAACACAATTATTCATTAAAGAAATATCTACATGTTTTTTAATAATTTCGATTAAATAAAGCAGTGGTGAGAACATCGGATTAAAAATCGATAAGTCGGGGTTCAAGACCTGGCGAGCGTGCAGGTAATAAATTAATTTTTCAATCGATCTGTACATGTGGATAACATCACCACTGCTTAAAACGGTGAAGGAAAACATCGTGAGGAAACCGGCATGTCCAAGAATCAAAAGTTCGGCGTGGTTGATGATGGCCTGAATCATAGGAGGCCTGTGTCCCAGCAGTGGGAACATATGGGCTGATGATGATGATGATGATGAATGTTTTGTTACGAAATTCTATTACCACAAGATCATATACCACTATGTATTAAAGTTTCACTACAATAACAACACCATGTACATAAATAGTATATCTTAGGTGAGTCGGCATGTCTCTGCGTTCGCCACTTGAACTGTCAATTAACCGATATTGAGGGCATGATTGACGATCACCTTACTCAGATATCCTATGACTTGTGCATATACAGGCTGTTGTTTCTGGCGAAATTTTTAAACAAATAAATGCTTTAAAACAAATCAGCGAAAATGCAGCATGCAGAGGAAGGAGGAGCAGAGGAGTCTCCATTACAGTGGCACGCTGATACAATTTAGTTTTAAAATATTTTTTTTATTGTGTAATTTTTGTTTTCATACTTCTTTATTTCTTTTTTGTCGGCATTGGAGCTGGTGGGACGCCACAGCCCATGAACATTTAGAGAGGCATTAGGTCTATTGCAGACCTTACGCCTCTACAAATGGATTGCCGACTTTAAATTGGAAAGGGATTAAGAAAGGTTTGGCGAGAGGAATAAAGGAAAGGACTGGGAAGGGGAAGGAAAAGGATATGGTCCTCAAGCTCCCCCATTCACCGAACGAAACACAGCAGAATGCTGTTTCACGCCGGTCTTCTGTGGGGGTGTGGTACTTCCCCGGTGCGAGCTGGCCCAACTCGTGCCGAAGCGTAATCGACTACCACATACAAATATGATGTTGGGTAGTGTGGTGATTAAATGCTTTCTCTCTTTCTCAAAACGTATAATCACATAAGTTCTCTAAAATGTATAATCAAGAAAAATTATAATAAAAATGAACAACGATTTTTCGTGAAGCTTTCCCGATTAACAAAAGAATTCAATAACCCTTTGATACTCGTCAGAACTCAAAAGTATTTAGATTCAGGCGCGACCTGCAAACATCAAATACTAATAATCGTCATAATTCAAAGTCCGTGGTACAAAAGAAAACAATAAGTTTAAAAGAGTTTACGAGCGCATGAAAATCGCTTCGGGGTATTTTTTACCCCGAAAGGGTTGGGTTTTAACCCTTTGTCGCGGACGGTAATTAATGCCAGATTTCTTTGAAAGTGTTGATGTATTTGATAAAAACGTTGCAATTTTTGTAACTAATGAAGTCTTGTTCAATTATGGGGTTGGATCAAAGGTGCTTGGGAAGTTGTATCCGCCATTTTTAATCAATAGGGTCGTGAGCTGTTAGACGTATGGCCTTTGTTATTTTATAGTGACGAGTCCTTATTATGCCCTACTTGTATTTAAGACTAGCTTTCCGCCCGCGGCTTTACTTGCGAGGTAAAAGTTACAGATATACAGTACCGGGGTCTTATCTGCATAGTTTCCGTGGGATTTTCAGAATAAACTATTCTTTATCCTTTCTCGGGTATCAAACTACCTATTTACCACGTTTCATCTGAATCGGTTCAGTAGTTTAGGTGAGAAAAAGAAACAGACAGAGTTATTTTCACATTTTAATATTAGTAGGGATATGTTATAAAATAGCCTTGTTGATGCGGCTTTAGTCATATATTTATTTCAGGAGTAGGTAAGGTTAGGTTAACCATTCCGGTAAACCTGTGAAAGAAAATCCATTTCATCATCAAAAAATCTGTAAAACCATTATTCGCGTCAACATACTACAAGTGTATTGTACACACATTGCAATTCTGATTTGTAATGTCTAATAGAACATTCCCAGCCATGCAAGCTAATGCAGCTTTATTTACAATCAACCATCAATCATATTAACGGAAAGTAATCCGGTTCTTAATCAGAATGCCGAAATCGGTCGCGTGATTAAACGCCTTTATGGCAGTAAAGCGATACCAATATTCACAACGCTGCTAGGGTTGCCAACATTAAAAAATTGTTAATTTTTATATCTACCTTTATTGCATCATTTAGTTTAGAATTTTTTTTTTGACAGGGTTACTTTCCTGTTTTACTCATCTTAGTTATTATCGGGATTTTTAAATCTTTAAAACAGGTAATTATAAATATAAAATAATAATTTATAATAATAAAAATAATAATTTTCGACAAGACTCGCTGATCTTTGTGTGATAATTTGTGATTATGTTTGTCTACCAACTATCGATATTTTATTTTATTAATTTACTCAATATGTATGACAAAATTTGTGTTAATAATATACTCTCATATTATTTATCTATTTTTTTTACATTTCTACAATTGTTATCTGTCGTGTATGACTGAAAAATTTATATAGTGTAAGAACGAAGTAAACAAAGTGATTCATTTACGTTATTTAATACTATCTAGTGGCAGCCCTACGCCAGCGGTCTATTAGCAGTCGATCTGTTAATCATCTGTGTGCTTTACGACCGCGACCCGCTGTATATCTGCCGACAATTGTTATTTATTGCTTTACAAGCGATTTCAAATGATACTGCTGTATAATTGATGTATTGTTTCATAAAATCATGTTTTGTTTGATTCATTCTTTTATTACGAACATCTTTTTAACAACCCATTAAAAAAGTTTTTAACGCACTATTTTACGACTTCTTATGTAGGTGTAGACTGTTATGTCTTTGCTTGTATTGGCTTATACTGACGTTAATGTGTCTTTTGCCTGACTTTTCCATTTTCCTTATATTAAACCTCAATACTAATACATTTGCCATAGAACAACAACAGTACAATCACAGAGAAAAATCTAATCAATGCTTCAATATGTATTGTGTACATTTAAACTCGATCTACAGCAGACTCGCAGAACAGTCGTGGACCGCTGCATTCGATTTTCAAACGGAAATGCCGTTGACAGAGACCACTCCTTTGTTCTCGCTTCGTTCTATTTTCAAATGGTTTTTCAACGGCTTGCACGTGACCGACTAAATTCGTGTCGACTGTACCTTTTAAAAATAGAATAAAATATTAATCAAGTGAAAATGGAAGCTTTATCCTGTTGTATTTTTGTTGTGATAATTTTTTTACCAGAACTACAACTAATGAATGGAAAAATAACGTGCTTTAGACATATTTAACTAACATTTTCTGATTTCTTCTAATTTATTAGAAAGTAACTACCAAAAAGGTTACGGACGGTCCTGGGGAGGGAGATACCATACCCGATTCGAAAATGGAACCAAATGACGACAATTTCCCATCATACACAGAAATAATTACAACAATCTTTTGAAAACTCAGCTATCGAAAATAAAACAAGTAAATACAATTGACTTAAGAACTACCCTCGTTTTAGAGAACGTCAAATAATAAAGTATTGTATCAGTTTTTAGCTTCCATAAAGTTTATATTTAATTCAGGATATTTCCTCCCTCTGCACATAACAGTTAATTATTTATTCATGGAGCAATGATACACGGTAAGACTGTATAATTTTTTTTATACAAAACAAATTGAACAAAACAAGCAATGTACGAATACTTGTCGTCATATCTCCTGGTGTCCTTTCGCTTAACTCGGAGCGAGTTACGTGAGTAAAATTTATATAAGAACAGTTTCATTTAACGTAACTGTCTAGATGAAATTGTTTAACGAATTCTAAATTAAAACAATTCCTTGTTATCTTGTTAATAGTTTTAGTTCACAGTGGGAGGTATTTGGTTCGTTTGTTTTGACCAGTAGAAATAATTTAATGAAAACATAAGTAAATGCAAGTAAAAAAAAAATACTTACAAGTAATACAAATATCAATGCTTTAACTTAATAAGTAACAAGAAAAAATGAGGTGTGTTTTTTTTTGTCATAGTGGGCAACTGGACTGGGCAACTGGACTGGACATAAACATTCGCAAAGGTGATGCCTCAGCGGATGCGTTGCTTGCTATTAAGGGTAAGGGAAAAGGGAGGGATTGATGAATCGAAACAAGGAAAGGATGGGGACGGGTGAGGAAAAGGAAACGGATTGTAGATATATGTTATTTAAATATCTGTATATAATAACGATAAATGATATCCATATAAAATTAATAAAAGATCGAGTAATGTTAATAATACTGTAAGGGCTGGTTTACACATTCAGCTTATATAACTTCCCATATTGATATTTAAATCCGCGCAGTTAGAAAAAAAAATACATTTATCTAAAACTATTTCTATTACAAACATAATATTATTAGAAACGTATGAAATATAATCCATTTTTCTGCGTCATCACGTAACAGTTTATTACTGTATTGAAATCCTCTACCCTTTTGTGTATTTGTTCTCTACTTTATAAAAAGGGATTCGGTATAGAAATCAAAGGGCTATTTTGGCATGTTGACAAATAACCACGACTAAATAATATCAATTTAATTGGATTATCGAAAACGCGTCTATATCTTTTAGTCAATAAGGACGAATTTCGATTGCAGTGTTATAAGATATAAAGGTTTTATAATATCAAGGGATTTGGTATCGCTTATAAAAACCTTTTCATGTATGATGTATTTCATTCAAATGGGAAGTTTGGATAAGCCTCTTATTAGATATTCTAAAGGATAATTTTGATATTTATATAAATCCGAAACATTAAAAATGGCCTCTTATTAGATATTCTAAAGGATAATTTTGATATTTATATAAATCCGAAACATTAAAGCTTGACTTTTGATCTAGCTGATGGTTTGCAGAAAATAGTATATCGAGGGATTATAAATTTGTTGATGTAAGACTAACAGATACAAAAGAAAAATTAATAATATTTGATAACAACATGTCGTGTTGGTATATTTCTGAGTATAAAAAGGTAAAAATAATAAACTTGTATAAAAGATAATTTATTTTTTATATGGGCATGAACGACGCTATTGTTTTGCATTATTTAAAATGTCTGAAATATTCTAAACAAACTTCATGTAGCAAACATGAAAAAAAAAAAACACAGATCGCTTCGACTACTGGCTTATATAATGGAGTTTTTACTTTTAACTTTTAGCTTCTTATATGTCTTAACACATAAGGTAAGCCTTATTGTTTTACGACACAGCAAAACAATTACCCTTCAATTATTTCACAGCTTTATCATTTCACCGATTATTTCCAATCCGATATCAATCCATCATAACAGAACGCTTGTTCGATACGACCCCATGTTCCTAATGTTTAAAACATTCGATCGAATGTTGCCAGCGAAATGAAAATATAGAAAAATAACGAATTTTCCCTGGTGATGCCAGACAATGAAATACGGTGAGCGGTTTTTTGACGGATGACTGAGTGGGGTTGATGTATGGTATTTGTGCCGATATTTTAATATATTTTTTTGGTTATATCTACAGATTTTGTATGCATTATTTCTTTTATATCTTATTGTATGACGCGACTTTGCAAAGGATTTAATTTTTTTTAATTACATGTTTTTTTAATATACCTAAAAGCATTTTAGTAGAAAAATAATAACGTTTATAGCTAGATAGACGTAAAAATAAACGAAATGACACACAAAAACAAACATATAAATGATAATAATTGAACAAAAAAACAATACATTGAGCTTAGCTTTTTGATTGATATAATAAAAAAACATCTAAAAATCAACCAACTACTCCTTGTTCATAGACTTCTTGCTCATTACATAACGTTATATACCAGTAAATCAATTGCGAACAGCATCTACTAATCAGGTATTCTAATCTAATCAAATGCAAAATTAATTTGCTAATCGTATTACAAATTTAAATGTAATATTGATTTGTCCATCGAAGCGATACAATGCAAATCAGCTGATCGGGATCTGTTAGCGGATAATATACGTGTTTGCATAATAAATTGCTTGATTACGTAATGACATGGTGATCTGAGTACTATAAGATTCGCATGCTTGATCGGGAAGTGATCACACTTCCTCATCATTCAGTACGCCGATTTTCCTCTTCAAAGTATCAACTTTAATTCGACTGCATTTTTTGTTTGTTACCTAAACTTACGGATAGGTGAAATTATTTTGATGATTCACTTTTTATCTGAAAGTTAGAATATATTTATGCTTAAAATAAAAGCTATTATATGTTATATATATTTCATCTCTAACTTTGCGGTATTTTCACAGATGTTTTACATAAAGGCAGTAATTTACTTTCAATTAGGTACCCGTGAATAAAGCGCAGATAAAAATATATTTCACGTTTGTTATATTTTTTTTTGTAATAATTTTTAATTGTATTCAACTTTTAAAATGCCTTCTGTGATCGAAATCGACATAATGTAATAATTCATTAACTTCATACGGTATTTGTTTTTGTAGCAATCATTGATAACATTGCTTTCCGCATACAAATGGGTTGTTTTTCATATCAAGTCCTGTCTAGCACAAGAACACATATCTTCTAATATATAAAATTCTCGTGTCACAGTTTTCGTTGCCATACTCCTCCGAAACGGCTTGACCGATTCCTCTGAAATTTGGTAAGCATATTGGGTAGGTCTGAGAATCGGCCAACATCTATTTTTTATCCCGATATTTCTACGGGATACGGACTTACGCGGGTGAAACCGCGGGGCGCAGCTAGTTTAATATAAAATTATTCAAATACAATTTACAAATGCAAGTCGAACAAACACGCAATACTGTGGAGAGTATTGAAATGTATCGAAAGCATTGTATCTGCAAACTGTATGTAAACGATGACTACAGTCGACTTTGTTTGCTTTTACTGAATGGATAGGGGAATATTTTGTATCGAGCATTCTTTGCTGGTGCGCATATCGAACAGTGAATTCTAGTAATGCGGGAATGCATGAAATAATAGTAAAGTAACATTGTTAGAAGTTTTATCTATAATTAGAAAATAACGATAATTTTGTAAAGTAAACTTTGTTAGTTTGTAAACCTTAAACATTTAATGGTATGTTCATGTTAATGGTACGTATGGTACCTATCGTCGAATGTTCGAAATCACCTTTATAATATTATTTACTCGCATTTACAAGGCTTCGCACTTCACGTTATTTCGTGACAGACAATATTTCCAGCCCCTATGTATTGTTATTGATAATACAAGATTTTTTTAAAGACAAAAAGTGATCTATGTCCTACCTAAGATCAAGCCTATCTCAGCTTAAAATTTCGTTAACTGGTAAAATTGTAAAAATGTGACAAATCTACAGTTTCATATTGATTTAATTAATGGTGATTGCACGGTCCACTTTAACGCGTATGTTTCCAAAATGCATCTGTATTCCGTTAAGTTTTTTCCGTAACTTTCTTTATTTGTAGGACGGGGATAAAATCGTTCGCAGCGCCAATTGTTTTGTATTGCGTTGATTTCGAATTTCATTATGTCGCATGCATTTTCTAATTTTCGTGTGCACTCTTTGTTCTTGTAAATTGTTAACTCGACATTGATGGTATTGCATGTTTAATAGCTTCACTTGTGTTTTAGATTAAATTTGTGTTTCTTATATATTCGTTTTCATATGAAATTCAAAGTTGGAGAACAAGGGGTTGTTTAGAGCGAATTATTTGTGATGTTATTGTGTTGTGAAAATGAGAATTGCATTTAAAATTAAGCAAGTAATATACGTTTGGTGTATTACTTGCTTAATTAACTATAATAAATAACGTATCATTCCGTAGGTATACCTGAAATATATTTGTAACAATGTAGTATTTTCAAGAATAATATCGTTTACTAGCCTAAGTTGCCTTTTTTTTGCTTAATATCCAGGCAAAGTTCAGACCACAATCACAAGGTAGATAGAAGTGAAAAAAAATGAAATTAAATTAATAAAATTAAAACGTAATCACACGTTAAATCTTTTATTATTAATTATATTATAAATACTTATCTTAACCCTTTAAAAATTCGGTTTTGTATATAAAAAAAAGGTTATTTATTGACCCTGGACTTTCTATAGCTTTCTTTAATTTTTTTGCGGTCCAAACGTGATGTACATTAAAGTTATTTAATTTTTAATACTGGCATATATTACCTGTTTATAAGTCACGATCAAACATTAAGCAATATCTGCTGATTCATAGCTCCATAGCTGGATTACCTAGCGTCTAGACTGATGGCTAGTAATGCTATTAATCACCGGGTTTTGTTGCGATGCACTTAGCATAATTACACCAACGAAGATGTTCTTATTATGTACAGTTTGAGGGTAATTTGTTATTCCTTGAATAGAGATTGTAGTCAAGTTTATGTGTGATCGTATCTTTTGAAGGTAGAATCAAGTTAAAATGTGGTACAGACATGGTATACTCTTAGAGTTTGTGTGAACTTTACTTGTGAACTTATAGCAAATTGCGGATAATTGAATATAGATGCCTACCTTACATGGATACCTATGTAACTCTGTCTGCCTGACCCTTCTTTATTAGCCACTGAATTGGTTTCGATGAAATGTGGTGCAAAGATAGTTTGAGACCCGAAAAAGAAAATCAACCGAAACACATTATTTAAAATATGTTATTTTTATATTACAGACATTATTTTGTAACATATTTTGAATAGTATAGAATATTCTTTAACGCAAATGAAACATTTTCCCACAACGAAAAGTAAAATCATTTAATTTCCGCACTTTTTCCGTGCTGTTATTTTTAATCGAGTCACTAATAGAAATATTTTCTCTCAACCCGTATCCCATTAACATAAGAAGTTTCAAGCAGCGACTGAAATGCGAATAAAAACAAGAATCTAGAAGCGAATATACGTGGAATGACCAATTTCGCCCCAACTTCTTTTATCTTTAACAATATGAAGACGATAACCAGTTTGAGCTGGTTATATCCGGTTCTATGTTTCATTATAAGCACTATCCTTATCTTTGCCACTTTATTTTTACTGTTCGTTGGATTGAAATAAGATTTTATAGTCTTTAATAAATAGAAAGTATGAAATGTGACATGGTTAAATGATGCAAAAATGTTAAATTTTAATGTAATAACGTTAGGTTTAAATAACATGAACTTAGTAAATAAATAATAGTAAGTATATCCAAGTTTATAAAAAAATATGAAACAAACATTTGCAAACAATGAGGCTGTCACGTCATGCTTTTATCCAAATCCAAGACCCGTAATTTAATACATCGCAGACATACAAGAACAATTTCATGTCATTCAGATTCAAGGCAATCCAATCCATTTGCAAATAGAAGTAGAATTCACTGTTAATTGTTCTAAATCCAACTAACGTCTGCACCTGGTTACTGGAAAGTTATAGGAAATTGTGTTGTATTTTTAGCAGCATAAGAGTTTTGGGTTATGTATAAAGCTCGAGTTTAAGTTAGTCAGGTCGCGTCGGGCTGCAAAATACGTGTATTGTTCATTCCTACGAGTGGATTGGTTTTGGCGTAAAGGGTTTAGGACCTCCAGTGTTTGTGATTGCATATACGAGACAAATGAAATGTTTATATGGGATACGGAGTGGGTCATCAAATATTTTTTCATTTGTTGCGAGGTTCTTGTTTTGAGCACAATTTTTTGGAATTGGCTAGTTACATAAGCTTTGTTCGTAGAAAGTTTTGGGATTCATAGTAGTTTTTTGATTGTTGTTTATTTTACAACAGCGTGAGGCGAATGTATGTATTAATATATTTATTTGTTTCACAAACTAAATATCAATATAAATCTTCCAAATATATTTCCAACGGATAAAATTTGTTGATAAGATTTTTTAAAGAATGTAAAGACCTAAATGTATTTTCTTTCTTTCTTTCTTTCTATTACTAATACCTTTGAATGCTACAAAACGAAAAATTATTATAAGTCTTGTTAATTTTACACTTACTAACGGTATGATAAGAAATGCTAATACTATTCCTACAATCTGTATAATAATCTATGAAAATACCCAGACGTTAAACTATTAGTTTTGAATATTATTTGACACATTGTAGGTAACAAAGAAATAATAAACAAATAGAGGTGAGTCACAAGCTACACAACATAGTTAGCTATATTCCCGTGCGGTTGAAATTTCAAATAAAACCACTATACATTCCGTACACGTATTAAGGTTTCCCTCATACGTCTGTCCGTCAATATAATAAGACAAATAAACCCCAGTGCACGCGTAACGCGATATTTTAAAGAAAAAAATAATGGTCAGAAGAAGACCTTTAAAACGTGCCCCGGAGGGAGAGGCAATTTAATTTTCGAAGGACAATCTATTGAAATCTAAAACATATTGGTACTGATATGCTTTGATGTAATTCGAACCCTTGTTTTGAACGAATTGGCTTCGTTATTTGACATGTGTTATTGCTAGTGGACAGGGAATGGTAAATTGGTGTTTGTTATTGATAATAACACAAAGAGTTTTTCATGATTTGTTGTATGATTTCTTGTGAAGTAATACAATATCTTTGTACACGTTTGTTTTGGGGCTTTTAGTGTTTTAAAACGTCCTTCTTGGGATATTATATATTCAATGAAATTAAATATAATATAATCGTTTAAATAAAAAAAAATACTATGTATTTTAAACTACTTGTTAATCTTTGTGCTTCCTGAAAATACAGTTTAATTTTTTTGGTTCACTTATACAATGTATATAAATTATAAAATAACTCTACTTATAGATGAACCAAATAGCAAATAAAAGATTGATAAAAAAAGAAGAAATATGAAAAATTATATTCATCAAGCATAACATCCAACAATATCGTAATCATCAATTAGGACAGAACAGAGATCACCGAGAAATAATATCAGATCAAAGCGTTCATTACAAATTACGCTCGTTTTGCAAAGAGATGGAAATTATTAAATTTTAATGGCCGTTCTGTCAAAATTCCGGCGCCGGTGACGCGTCGACGCGTGACCTCGTCAAAGGGAATTTTCACTTTGACCCGATTGACGCCATTTTTTGAGTTCAGCCCCGTGTAGAACGCGATTAATGCGTTAATTGTTGTTTATTTATATAGCTGATATGATATGAAAAGCTTTTACCATTGATAATTTGGTGGATCTTTTTTCTTAATATTCTGCCTAGCTTTTTTGGTGCTTGTATTTTTTTGTATCTATTTGGGAAGTTTCGTAAAAAGTAAGTCGTGATATTAGTTAGCGATGATTTGCTCTTACAAATATTAAGATGCTAAAATAACAACTCATATTATAAAATGATAAAAAAATATATTTATTTCTTGTTTGTTTGATACGATGAAACCAACTACGATACTTGACCGATTATATGAAATATTTAACTATTAGCAAGCTTTACAAAGCTGAGACCACTTTATATATTTACGATAAACAGAAAAGCATATCCTCTTAGTCGTTTTATGAATCAAAACACACCCCATTTATATCAATAATAAACTATTTTACACCGTACCAAACACGAAACTCATTAGCACTTACATAAGTAATGTGTAATAAAGTTTACGCGATGATTCAACTAATCCGAATGTCGCGTAAAGCGCGTAAGAAACGCGTCAAAATAGACGTTGCGTTATCTTGCGGAGCGTGACGTCATTAAAAGTGAAGGCCTCGTAAGAATATGGTGATAAGAGTACTGAGTATAATAATTTACATAATGATTTTAAGTATGTGTGTATACAGAGATAATAGATATTTTTGAATTCGTGACAATTTATTAATAACAAAAGAGTACCTACTTCAAAAGCTTTATTATGTTATGAACGCGAAAGTAAATCCGTCGGTCTGTCTGTTTCTTCCTCACGTCTGAATCACTGAACGGATTAGAATAACATTTGATACACGGATAATTTAAAACTCGAGATCTTTCTCGGGTGATTTCCTGGATGAAAATTATCATATGTATATATGATTTACATGATTTGCTTATGAGTTGTTATCCTGGGATTATCTCGATGACAAACAAAGTATATATAGCTAATATATTACCAAATGCTATCTCAATATAACAGTTGCAATAAAACCAGATATTCCTCAGCAAAACAGTACTCAGACAAGTAACGTAAACCATTATACTTTATATCTGCCATCACTCCATGTCAGAGAACAAATTCCCTCTAATTACTCTTAAAATATGATGAAAATTGAACCCCTTGATTACGCGCCGAGTTGTAAACATTAACGTATCTTGTCAAACAGTTAATACTCATGCTGATAGCTCTTTATATCTTGAGGTGGGTTAGGGGGATTTAAACTTTATGATTTCAAAGTTTTTGCGTAATATATAAACATAGTTTTGTATGAAACTCAAAACTCAAACATTTGTTCATTCAAATAGATTTCATATGGGTTGTTTTAATCAACGAGATGGTTTTATTTTCAGTGTTTATATAGTATTACAGTTAATTTTCAGTGACGTAATTATTATTTAATAATATAAAGAATAAGGCTTTACAACATAACAAGTGGATTATGAACGTAATAGATAAGAAATATTAAGAGGTAAGAAATATTGTCGCTTTCGGAATAGTACTGCATATTAAGATACTCCTAAAAACCTCATTAAACTATGTATAGAAACCAAAATTTATTATGATATAAATTGCTTAGTAATTTAACAAAACCTCTGTATCTCAGTATTTCCAGGCCACATGATTCATACAGTATATGTAATCACGATACAACACATGTCAAGGTGATAAATCGTAGCGCTCGTAGCTCTCCGTAGCTCGTAGCGAATCGTAGAGTAACGTAGCATCTATCGTCTGTGAATCGCGTGATTTAAGATTCCCTTTCTTATCTCTGATTTTCAGAAAGATTTAGATATTGGAGTGGATAAGTTTTAAAATAAATGTGATTTTCGTATTTAATCTGTGAATTTATATTTGGCGAGACTTAACGTTAACTTCTTTTCAGTCTTAAAAATAAAATATAGTTTAAAAAAAACTAAAAAACACGCTTTTCAAGCACATCAAACTAAAAACTATAAAATAATTTTT